>NC_069691.1:1922500-2223846 GCF_023699985.2 Odocoileus virginianus
TTTATATATTTTAATAGTTTTATATTATTGTTATATAAAGATTTGTCATTCATGATAAAGAGTCACAACCATCCATGGCTAATTCATTTCAATGTATGACATAAACCACTGCAATGTTGTAAAGTAATTAGCCTCCAACTAATAAAAATAAATGGAAAAGCAAAACAAACAAACAAAAAAAAGTCACAACCATACAACAGATATATGCAGCAGTGTGTAAAGAGTCCATACAATTTTTTTTTTTTTAATTTACCAGTCAATATGGAAAGCCATGCATTGGTCTCTTATCTCTAAGCGACCTCCAAAAGGAACCAGACTTCATAAAATCATCTTCCCATACAAGGTCAAATTTTAATCAATCCCTATACTCTTAATCCTTTGTCATCAGGGAAACTGACAAGCTTAACTTTTTGCTCAAAGACATTTCTCTTTCATGTTTTCCTCCTAACTTAAGTGCAGTTTTGAGGGCATCAAGTTTGTCAGTAGTAGATTACATTTCAGCTTTATTTTAAATTATAACATTTATATTTTATAGAGTTACATCAAAATAATCAACCAAAAAATAAATAATACATGTGTTACATTGCTTTACCTTATGCAAGTATATTTTCATTAAAAAAATTTCACCTCAGAGAATCACAAATCTTTCTGGAGACTTCTTGATTATGATTCTAGTATACTAACATAACTTAATTTTACAAATAGTTGATAATGTTTATAATATATACTTGCTAGGTTTTAGCTAAAAGTAAACAATATGAGAGCCAGTAAAATGAACCATGATAATGTAGTGGCTAGTTATCAGTGACTCCATGGCCAAACAGAATTCAAATCCTGGCTCTATTATTTACTATTGCAGGCAAGTTACAACATTTCTATATCTCAGTCTTCTCATTGACAAAATGGGGATGACAGTATTTCTTCAGAGGGCTGCTGTAACGGTTAAAGAGAAGATAAGCATAAAGCCTTTAGGACAATGCCTGACACATAGCAAGCACTCTGTTGCATTAATTATTGCTATAATGACGTCAATTGGCACTCTCCATACTTCTGATGCAATAATTGATCATGAGGAAATGAGCATCAATTAGGTACCTGAAGTAAGTGAAATTTATTGCGTAATGGTCAACTCTTGGATGTGACTAGATCTGAGAGAAAGCAGAAACTCAGTTTAACTGAGCTGTTGATAAAGACAGAAAAAAACTTCAAAAAGACAAATAAAAAATGCAGATTTTGTTAGGATTTAGCTGCTTGTGGCCTTTATAGGAAAAAATAATAATCCAGAAACATCAATGACCATTTAGTATGAGCAAGTACTTATTTTTATAGTCAACTGAGGTCTCCTCAGTAATTTTTTAGTTGTTTGAAAATACACAGAAACGACTGTTTGATCAGATAAAGCTGACCCTGTATCTTATAGCTAAGCTATGGACTAAAAACCGTGAAATGCTTTGGTCATGTATGAGACAGAAGCGCTCCTCTATACCGGTCTTACAGCTGACACCTTCTTCAGCTTACTCAAGCTTGCTTGACTCCTTTCTTCAACAATGCTTAAACAATAATAACAATCCCTGCTTCCTCACTAGTCTTTCCCTCTTGCCTTTCTTTCTTATAGTAACCAGAGACCTATCACCTGAAGGCTAGGAAAGTGGGTATCAGGAAGGAGAAACTTTAGAGGGCTAAATCCTTATTATTTTGGTAACCTATCCAGCCTATAATCCATGTGCACAAGATAAGATACAAGTTTTATTTCTTGCTCTCTAGCATCTTAACTCTGTAACTTTGGGCAAACTGAGATCTTCCATTTTTAAACAAACAAAACATCCCCTGAAAACCAACTAAAGCTCCGCGTTGGGGTACTCTTTCATCGTAGCTGCTAGCAGCGGGTCTCCTCACCCCTTTGGCACTGGTGCTTGTGTTCTGAACAGCTGTAACTAGTTCTCAAAGGTGCTGTTCCACCCTGTGTCCTTAGGCTCACTAGTAGACACCAAAAGCTTTAAAATAGATTAATAAGCGATACACTAAAGGTAAAATGAGTTTACAATGAAAATTTACAATTTTCCTTATAAACCAACTGCACAAAGTCCATCACAGATAACAGCTACAAAGAAATACCTGTTTAATTGTTTAAAACTACTGAAGTAATCCTAATTCATCTTTAGTCAACCACATTATACTCTTTTGATTTATAATTATGCCCTGTCATTCAGTTCTAGTTCTCTGATTCTCATAGAAATTTCCTAGGAAAATTTCCTCTTCATCTTCTTCCAAGAATCTTACAGCATCCAGGACATGTTAAGTATATAAGTAATCCCCTTTAAGTTCAAAAGTGTTTTCTGAAGCTCTACTAGCTTTATGTCTTAGAAATTTTTTTTTTAAAAAGAATATTAAACATTATAAAAGTAATGCATATTCACTATAAGAATAGAAAATACAGATCAACAAAAATAAAAGCCACCTATAATATTACCACCTGAGATAACCGCAAACATTTCAGAATATTTCACTCCAAATTTTTTTCTATATACAAGCAATAACAATTAAAACCAAAATAAAAAAACCAATGCCATTTACAAGAAGATGAAATATTTAGGTGTAAACCTAAATATGAGGGGATTTGTGTATATGGAAAACTACAAAACTCTGACAAGAGAAACTGTAGAAGATCTAAATAAATGATGAAGTATATATACCATGTTCATGGATTGAAAGACTCAAAATGGTGGACACAATTCTCCCTACAATTATTTACAGATTGAACACAATATCGACCAAAGTTCCATCAAGATTTTTTTGTAAGTATAGACAACTCACTGTACAATTAAATGGAAAGGAAAAAGAACTAGAATAGCTACAGCAATTTCATAAAAGAACAACGCTTAAAGAATCAAATTATGTGACTTAAACACTTACTACAAAGATAGAGAAATCAAGACATGTGGTATTGGTGATGGGACAGATATCTAAGTAAGTGCAACACAACAGAGTTCCGAGTACAGAAATCAATTCACACAAATGTGATCCCTGAATCTTTGGAAAAGATACAACAGTAATTCAATGGAGAAAAGATAGTCTATTCAAACAATAGGGAACAAGTGATTACCCATATGTAAAAAAATTAACCTTGATCTAAACCTCACACTATGCAAACGTGAACTCAAAATGCATCATAGATTGCATTACAGAACATGAAACTACAAGATGTCTGGAAGAATACACAAGAGAACACTTTTTTAACTGCAGTTGGGTAACAAGTTCTTGAAAATGGTGCCAAAAGCCTAACCCATAAAAGAAAAGACTTATAAATTGGATCTCACCAGATTTAAAAACTTCTTCTCTGCCAAGACAACAAGAAACAAAAACAAAAGAAACAAAAACAAAAAACCAAAAAACTGTCAAGAGAATTAAAAACAAGCCATAAACGAGGGAAACTTTACAGAAACCACATTTCCAGTGAAAGACGCAACTAAATATTAGGAAAAACCTCAAAATTCTAATTAAATTCGAGAAAGGATCTGGACACTTCATCAAAGATGATATAAGGATGACAAACAAGCATATGAAATGATATTCAATACTGTTAGCCATTAAGCAAATGCAAACTAAAACCACAGTGAGATAGATACTATCCAACCATTAAAGTGCCAAAATAAAAAATACTAACAATAACAGATGCTGGTGAGGATAAAGAGCAATTAGAACTCTCATTATGCTGAGAGTGTCATTTTTCTGGTGGGAATGCAATATTGTACAGACACTCTGGAAATGCAGGTAGACAGAAGAAATGTGGGTTCTATCCCTGGGTCGGGAAGATCCCCTGGTGAAGGGCATGGCAACCCACTCTGGTATTCTTGCCTGGAGAATCTCATGGACAGAGGAGCCTGGCAGTCTGCAGTCCATAGGGTTGCACGGAGTCGGACATGACTAAAGCAACTTAGCACGCTGAGATGAACATTCTTGTAGCTATATCTTTGCAAACATCTATCACTTAACTCCAAAAAAGTTATTTAAATGTACTTTTCTAGCACAACCTAACATTGAGTACCATTATTATTTTTTTCCTACTAATCTATAAGTTTTTTATATTATAGGTAATTATCCCATCACATATTTCATAATAATCTTTTTCAAGTTGTGGTTTGTTATTCAGCTTCATTAATGGTCTCTTTGGATAAAGTGTTTTTTAAAGTTAAATCTATTCTTTATTTCATTCATGACTTCTGATATTGGTGTCTTTGTTTCTAGTAAGAGCATTTAACACATTCATTTATTGTGATAATTGATATATTTGGTCCTATTTTGATTCTCAAACTTTTTTATACATTTTTATCATTTCCATTTCCCCCTATCATTTGCTATATTAAGTTTCCTTTGCCTTATTTTAAAATTAGTAATCTAAAAGTTATACAGCCTATTTTTTCTTCTTTTAGCTAAACTTTAATTTTATTGGAATTGCTATGATCCATATTATTATGGATTTTAAATTTTAAGTTTTTTTTTCTAAAATTAGTATTAAGTTGAAAAGCAGATTAAGAGGAAGTATTCAGACATACACTGTATACTTTCCTGATTTCACTGTTCTTTGCTGCTAATTTTATTCTCTGACTTTTCCAATAAATTGACAAACGCACAACAGCGTGGCTGTATCATCTGTTTTTCCTAGAATGCTCTAGCCTCCAGAGATCTCTCTACTGCTTCCTGGTGTTCAGAGCTGCATGGGAGAAGTCTGATGCAAACTTGACTGTATGTGTGTTTGTGTAATGTGCTTTTTTGTTTGCATGATTTTTGTTTGATATTCAGAAATTTCACTAGGATACATCTAGATGTGGGTCTTTTTTCTCCCACATATTGAATGTGTGCTCTTTTGATCAGAATTTCGTTTGATCATTTTGCTTTGGATGCTTTTCCTCTATCTTCTGTATCCACACTGAGTTAGGGTTCTCTCAGTTTCCTACTACTTTGTTTAGTGAGTTTATTTCTGATTCCATTTTTAATTTACCAATTCTTCATATACGCCTGTAATTCTTTTCTATTGCTTCATCTTAAAAAAAAAAAAAAAGGAGGTTTATGTGAATCTTGCCAATGGTGGGAACTGAGGTGGTATCTGCCAAATACTGCACAGGTCTCTGATCAATTTATTTATGGAAAAGTTTAGATCTGATCAAGTTTTAGTTTTCTCAATCAGATGTTCAGTTTGTGAGGAAGAGGGAAGGAGTTATAATTACATGGATCTGCAAAGTAGGGGTGTTTCATTACACTGAAAATCTTTATCTACTCCATTAAAAGACCATTCCTATTGTCCTCGATTCTTATAACTATATTAAGCGTTTTGTATAAGCATCCCTAAACCATGTAAGTCAATGGAGGTAGAAGGGGTGATGAGGTGGGTAAGAGAAAAAGATTTAATATTAAGACCATATCATTTACTTCATTATTGATTCCTGCCTAAAAGATCACTGGCTAAAGGGAAAAATAATAAAAGTGTAGAATAATATCCAATGACAATGATTTATTTGAAAATTGAGTCAGGTCTTCCTATATGTTTGAAATTCCCCTACTATGATTAGTATTAGCCACCCTAGAATGATTAGTATTCTTAGACTATGTACTTTTCCCTGAATATCTGAAACTACAGACAGAATTACTTTGTATTATATAACTGAAAGCTTGATTAGCTCATCATATTTTATTATATAATTTACTTATTTCTTGAACTTCTTAAATAGCTTACTGTTTGTATTATTTTTTAATCAAGGAAATGATCATTAGATTGCCTGATTACCCCGGGCCCGAGGCTTGGGGCGGTGGTGGCCGAGAGGAGCAACCCCACGTCCAAGGTAAGGAGCAGCGGCTGTGCTTTGCTGGAGCAGCTGTGAAGAAATACCCCATGTCCAAGGTAAGAGAAAACCTGCTAAGACGGTAGGCGCTGTGAGAGGACATCAGAGGGCAGACAGACAGAAACCACAATCACAGAAACAGGCCAATCTGATCACATGGACCACAGCCTTGTCTAACTCAAAGTGAAACTAAGCCATGCCGTGTGGGGCCACCCAAGATGGATGGGTCATGGTGGAGAGGTCTGACAGAATGTGGTCCACTGGAGAAGGGAATGGCAAACCACTTCAGTATTCCTGCCTTGAGAACCCCATGAACAGTATGAAAAGGCAAAAAGATAGGACACTGAAAGATGAACTCCCCAGGTCGGCAGGTGCCCAGTATGCTATTGGAGATCAGTGGGGAAATAACTCCAGAAAGAATGAAGGGATGGAGCCAAAGAAAAAACAACACCCGGTTGTGGATGGGACTGGTGATAGAAGCAAGGTTTGAAGCTGTAAAGAGCAATAGTGCATAGGAACCTGGAATGTTCCTATGAATCAAGGACCCATGAATCAAGGTAAATTGGAAGTGGTCAAACAGGAGATGGCAAGAGTGAACGTCAACATTCTAGGAAGCAGCGAACTAAAATGGACTGGAATGGGTAAATTTAATTCAGATGACCATTATATCTACTGCTGTGGGCAAGAATCCCTTAGAAGACATGCAGTAGCCATCATGGTCAACAAGAGTCCAAAATGCAGCACTCGGATGCAGTCTCAAAAATGACAAATGATCTCTGCTTGTTTCCAAGGCAAACCATTCAATATCACGGTAATGCAAGTCTATGCCCAACCAGTAATGCCAAAGAAGCTGAGGTTGAATAGTTCTATGAAGACCTACAAGACCTTCTAGAACTAACACCCCCAAAAGATGTCCTTTTCATTATAGGGGACTGGAATGCAAAAGTAGGAAGTCAAGAAACACCTGGAGTAACAGGCAAATTTGGCCTTGGAGTACAGAATGAAGCAGGGCAGAGGCTAATAGAGTTCTGCCAAGAGAACACACTGGTCATAGCAAACACCCTCTTCCAACAACACAAGAGAAGACTCTACACATGGACATGACCAGATGGTCAACACCAAAATTAGACTGATTATATTCTTTGCAGCCAAAGATGGAGAAACTCTATACGGTCAGCAAAAACAAGACCAGGAGCTGCCTGTGGCTCGGACCATGAACTCCTTATTGCCAAATTCAGACTTAAATTGAAGAAAGTGGAGAAAACCACTAGACCATTCAGGTATGACCTAAACCAAATCCCTTATGACTATACAATGGAATTGAGAAATAGATTTGAGGGACTATGAACTATGGACGGAGGTTCGTGACATTGTACAGGAGAGAGGAATCAAGATCTTCCCCAAGAAAAAGAAATGCAAAAAAGTAAAATGGCTGTCTGAGGAGGGCTTACAAATAGCTGTGAAAATATGGGAAGTGAAAAGCAAAGGAGAAAAGGAAAGATATTCCCATTTGAATGCAGAGTTCCAAAGAATAGCAAGGAGAGATGAGAAAGCCTTCCTCAGTGATCAATGCAAAGAAATAGAGGAAAACAATAGAATGGGAAAGACTAGAGATTTCTTTTAAAAAATTAGAGCTACCAAGGGAACATTTCAGCGAAGATGGGCTCAATAAAGGACAGAAATGGTATGGACCTAACAGAAGCAGAAGATATTACAAAGAGGTGGCAAGAATACACAGAAGAACTACACAAAAGAGATCTTAATGACCCAAATAATCATGATGGTGTGATCATTCACCTAGAGTCAGGCATCCTAGAGTGAGAAGTCAAACGGGCCTTAGGAAGCATCTTTATGAACAAAGCTAGTAGAGGTGATGTAATTCCAGTTGAGCTATTTCAAATCCTGAAAGATGATGCTGTTAAAGTTCTGTACTCAATATGTCAGCAAATTTGAAAACTCAGCAGTGGTCACAAGACTGGAAAAGGTCAGTTTTCATTCCAAATTTATCCCAAAGAAAGGCAATGCCAAAGAATGCTCAAACTACCACACAGCTGCACTCATCTCATATGCTAGTAAAGTAATGCTCAAAGTTCTCCAAGCCAGGCTTCAGCAATACATGAACCATGAACTTCCAGATGTTCAACCTGGTTTTAGAAAAGGCAGAGGAACCAGAGATCAAATTGCCAACATCCACTGGATCATCAAAAAAGCAAGAGAGTTCCAGAAAAACATCTATTTCTGCTTTATTGACTATGCCAAAGCCTTCGACTATGTTGATCACAATAAACTCTGGAATATTCTGAAAGAGACGGGAATACCAGACCATCTGACCTGCCTCTTGAGAAATCTGTATGCAGGTCAGGAAGCAACAGTTAGAACTGGACATGGAACAACAGAGTGGTTCCAAATTGGGAAAGGAGTATGTCAAGGCCGTATATTGTCACCCTGCTTATTTAACTTATATACAGAGTACACCATGAGAAACGCTGGGCTGGAGGAAGCACAAGCTGGAATCAAGATTGCCAGGAGAAATATCAATAACCTCAGATATGCAGATGACACCACCCTTACAGCAGAAAGTGAAGAAGAACTAAAGAGCCTCTAGATGAAAGTGAAAGAGGAGAGTGAAAAAGGTTGTCTTAAAGCTAAAGATTCAGAAAACTAATATCATGGCATCCAGTCCCATCACTTCATGCAAGTAGATAGGGAAATAGTGGCAGACTTTACTTTTTTGTGCTCCAAAATCACTGCAGATGGTGACTGCAGCCATCAAACTAAAAGACGCTTACTCCTTGGAGAGAAAGTTATGACCAACCTAGACAGCATATTAAAAAGCAGAGAAAAGCAGAGACATTACTTTGCCAACAAAGGTCTGTCTAGTCAAGGCTACGGTTCTTCCAGTAGTCATGTATGGATGTGAGAGTTGGGCTGTGAGGAAAGCTGAGCACTGAAGAATTGATGCTTTTGAACTGTGGTGTTGGAGAAGACTCTTGAGAGTTTCTTGGACAGCAAGGAGATCCAACCAGTCCATCTTAAAGGAGATCAGTCCTGGGTGTTCATTGGAAGGACTGATGTTGAAGCTGAAACTCCAATACTTTGGCCACCTGATGGGAAGAACTGACTCATTTGAAAAGACCCTGATGCTGGGAAAGATTGAGGGCAGGAGGAGAAGGGGACGACAGAGGATGAGATGGTTGGATGGCATCACCAAGTCAATGGATATGAATTTGGGTAAACTCCAGGAGCTGGTGATGGATAGGGAGGCCTAGTGTGCAGTGGGCCATGGGGTCGCAAAGAATCAGACACAACTGAGCAATTGAACCAAACGGAACTGAACTGACACGGTACAATTTGTAAATTTAAGGTGTATGGTCGTGTTACTTTGATACTTTTATATACTGTAGTATGACTGTCAAGGAAGTAATATTTATCATGCTACACCATTACTGTACAGTATTATAGATTATATTCATTATACTGTGCTTATTTACTGCTAGTTTCAAGTTTCTACCCTTAAATACCATCTATGTTATACCCCACCTCTATCCCCTCGTAAATACCATTTACTGTTCTTTTTTCTTTTTATAGGGTTTACTTTTTTTTTTCCCAGATTCCACATTTAAGTGATATTATGTAATACTTTTTTTGGTCTGACTTATCTTGCTTAGCATAATGCTCAAGGTATATTCACGTTGTCACAAATGGCAGGATAGCTTTCTTTCTCATGCAGCTGAATAATATCCCACTGCATATATGTATTATATCTTTTTTATCTACTCATCCACTGATGAACATTTGGGCTGTTTCCATACCCTGGCTATTGTGAATGATTCTGCAGAAAACATGGACGTGCTATCTTGTCAAAACCCTGGTTCCATTCCTCTTGGGCATATACTCAGAAGTGGAACCGCTGGATCATATGGTAGCTTTATTTTTAATTTTTCAAGTAATTTCTGTATTGTTTTCCATAGAGGCTGAACTAATTTACATTCTCACCAACAGTATGTAAGGGGCTGCCTTTTCACCACATCTTCCCAAGCACTTGCCTTCTTGATGGCTATTGTAGCAGTTGTAAGGTGTATCATATAATATGAGCAAACCAAATTCAAGAACACATTAAAAGGATTATACACCATGGCCAAGTGCAATATATATATACCTGGATGCAAGAATGTTTCAACATATGCAAATCAGTAAGTATAATTCATTACATACCTCAAAATAAAGATCATATATGATAAACCCACTGTTAACATTATAATCATTGAAGAAAAGCTGAAAGGGTTTCTTCTAAGATCAGCTACCAGACAAAGTTGCCCACTCTATTCAGCTGTCACAGATAGTTGTCAGTTATCTGCAGGGGACTGACTCCAGGAGCGCCTGGATACTAAAATCCTTGGAAGCTCAAGTCTCTTGTATAAAATGGTATAGTTCAATAAATACAGTTGGCCCTTAGTATCCCTGGATGTGAAACCCATGGATATGGAGAGCTGACTGTACTGGAAGTCCTAGCTAGAGCAATTAGGCAAGACAAAGAAATAACAGGCATTCAAATTGGAAAGAAAGGAGTAAAATTGTCATTATTTGCTGACAATATGATCTTATATAAAGAAAATCTCAAAGAATTAGTAAAAAATTCTTGGAATTAATCAATGATTAGTTGGTCAGTGGCAACTAATCAAGTGGCAGGTTACAAAATCAACTTATGGAAATCACTGGAATTCCTTCATATTAATGATGAAGTATCAAAAAAAGAAGTGAAGAAAGCTATCCCGTTCATAACAGCTTCCAAAATAATAAAATAGTAATAAACTGAGCCAAGGAAGTGAAAAATCTATACAGTGAAAACAAATTTTTCTGAAAATTATAAGAGGACCCAAACAAATGGAAAGACATCCATGTTTATGGATCAGAAGAGTGCGGTTTTTTCAAAGATGAGTAAACTAACAAAGATGATGTCAATAATTAACACTTTGAATACTTTCAGAGGTTGAAAATCTTTTCCAGTTGCTGTATTTTCTTTCACTGTGTACTATTTAAGGGAGATGACCAGAACCCAATCAAAAAGTTGTATGGGATTTATCAAGTTCAGGGGAGTTGACCTTAGCCTGTAATGCTTAATAAATAAAACTTCTAGCTTCCAAGTGTTAATGAGGATCTGACTTCCTTAATTTCATTTTCCAAACTCATAGCTTAGCTAACTAAGCTCCAGTATTTGTCCTTATTATTGTATTTAAAAGTTAAATTTAACTGCAAAGTGAGAACTAGAATGAGTTAGATATTTAACAAAATTCCCAGTGGCCTGCTGGCTCTATTTATCAAAGACTCATGTCTTCTCAATGTGACCGCACTAAAGATTAAGTTTATTCCTAAGTCCCACAAAATTCTCAATAAAATACTAAAGTTTATTTATCTTTTCATTTTTAGAGCTGTTTGCTTTAGAGACTGTACAAGGACAATCTTTCTCTTCTTTTGGTGGAAGCTAGGGGGGTGTCTGGAAAAGGAACCGTTTCTATCCTCTACAAACTTATTCTTAAATCTTTCATGAAAAATACATAAACCTGCTCTCAATCTGCTAGTTCTCCTGTAAGAGACTAATACTAGTAAGTGACTAATACTAAGCCATGAGGCATGCGCTATAGGAAGACTTGGGGAGGCTGGGGGAATTCATCGGGTTAGTCAGATATGACTAGAAAGGATACCATTCAGTTGAAATTCAAAATAAGGATTGGTCTCTTCTTCAGACTTTGTGCTAAATTACACTCCTTCGGTTAAAAATGTGGAACTTTTTCCCTGCTAAGGTTATTTCCATAAGGTTAAACATAATTTTAACCACAAAATGTTTACATATTCATTTATTAGGTGGTTTGGGAACAGTTCCAACGAATTATTAATGACTAATTCTGGGATTTACTCCTTGAACAATGAACACACATGAATTTTCACTCACATTATCATGAGTTTTACAAATACCCATCAAGAGAATAAGAGACCTCTAAGCACAGAAATCTACTTAACTTCCTAGGCAAAGTGTTGTCTTCCAAGTAAATAAGCATTTTATAAGCTTATTCAACCTTTTTTAAAATTAAGTAAAACAATCAATCCCAGCCATGACTCCTTCCTTCAACATTATGCTTAAATATTGAAATGCTGTGAAAAGTGAGAATAACAAATATATCTAACCTGATTTTCCTTATTCTCAATAAAGTCAGTTCAGTAGTCAGGTGTCAGCAGAACCACATATTCAACTGAATGCATATATCAAACTATTAAAAGGAAATCAGTCCTGAATATTCATTGGAAGGATGGATGCTGAAGCTGAAACTCCAATACTTTGGCCACCTGATGCGAAGAAATGGCTCATCTGAAAAGACCCTGATGCTGGGAAAGACTGAAGGTGGGAACAGAAGGGGATGACAGAGGATGAGATGGTTGGATGGTACACCAAGTCGATGGACATGAGTTTGAGTAAGCTCAGGGAGCTGGTGAAGGACAGGGAAGCCTGGCATGCTGCAGTCCATGGGGTTGCAAAGAGTCAGACACGACTGAGCAACTGAACTGAACTGATTCTTATTTGGATAATATTTTCATCTATTTTATAATGTTAGTTGCTTAGTCGTGCCTGATTCTTTGCAACCCCATGGAGTATATACAGCCCCATAAGGTTCCTCCATCTATAGAATTCTCTAGGTAAGAATACTGGAGTGGGTAGCCATTCTCTTCTCCAGGGGATCTTCCCAAAACAGGGATCGAACTGGATCTCCCACACAGCAGCAGATTCTTTACTGTCTGAGTCAATGATATTTTAAATAAGTTTATTATCAAAGGTGTTTATTATATCCACAATATATGCACTTTTAAGACAGAAACTTGAGAGGATATTCTGAGGAGTTAAACTGACAACGTGTGACTGTCATTAAGTGAATCTTCTCCATGTACTTTCATGAAGTATGGCATTATTTTAATTTTCAGACCTTCAGCAAAGCCTAACTTTACAATGTATATAGACAGTTTTAAATTCTTTTTATGTACAAGCTATCAGCAAGAAGAGAGAATCTGGTAGATTCAAAATTTAGATTCTTTCTACACTTCAGATTCTCCTCCTTTGTAAGGTACCAACAATGTAGGCTGACTTCTGAAGCCTTGAGCCATCTTTCCACCTTTACATTGTACAACTCTGGAAGTTCACACCAATACTTTTATACAATAGTTAACAAGTGAAGAGCTTTTCCAAAATCACTGCAGATGGTGACTGCAGCCATGAAATTAAAGATGCTTATTCTTTGGAAGGAAAGTTATGACCAACCTCGAAGAATCCCATGGACGGAGGAGGCTGGTGGGTCCCCGGGGTCACAAAGAGTCAGACATGACTGAGTGACTTCACTTTCACTTTCAGACAGCATGTTAAAAAGCAGAGACATGACTTTGCCAACAAAGGTCTGTCTAGTCAAAGCTGTGGTTTTTCCAGTAGTCACGTATGGATGTGAGAGTTGGACTATAAAGAAAGCTGAGCCCAGAATTGATGCTTTTGAACTGTGGTGTTGGAGAAGACTCTTGATAGTTTCTTGGACTGCAATGAGATCCAACCAGTCCATCCTAAAGGAGATCAGTCCCGAGTGTTCATTGGAAGGACTGATGTTGAAACTCCAATACTTTGGCCACCTGATGTGAAGAGCTGACTCATTTGAAAAGACCCTGATGCTGGGAAAGATTGAGGGCAGGAGGAGAAGGGGACGACAGAAGATGAGATGGTTGGATGGCATCACCGACTCAATGGACATGAGTTTGAGTAAACCCTGGGATTTGGTGATGGACAGCGAGGCCTGGGGTGCTGCAGCTCATGGGGTCACAAAGAGTCGGATACAACTGGGCAACTGAACTGAACTGAAGAGCTTTCCGAACAGAATTCAGGAGTTATAGCAAGAATATGAATATGACTCATGAGTTTTCATTAATAATTATCTTTATACATTTAACTGGTACTCTGGTATTACACAGATCCTGGAATGGCAATAGGGGTGTAAAAAGTAAAGATGGAAGTTTCTTGACCTCCTTAATTTATAAGAGGTTAGCGCATCTACAATTACCCAGGGCTTCATAAATCCCAGTAGGTGGGAAGGTGAAAATGACAGAGAAGGCTGGAGAACATCATGGTCAGAGGGTCTCAGCCTTAAATAAATCAAAGATATAGACACAAAGAGGGAGGAGAAATGATTTAGAAATAGTAGCAGCCAGTGACTCATTGGAAAAGCCCTTGAAGCTTGGAAATGAGGGCAAGAGAAGGGGGTGGCAGAGGATGAGATGGATCAATAACATCACTGACTCAATGGACATGAGTTTGAGCAAACTCCGGGAGATGGTGAAGGACAGGGAAGCCCAGCATGCTGCAGCTCATGGGTCACAAACAGTCGGACATGACTTAGTGACCAAACAACAACAACAGCCAGTGAGAAAGAGCTTGATCTTAATCAGCTTAATTCAGAGGCATGTGGTCAAGAAAGAATAAGCAGCAAGAATTTGAGAAGGCTGCAGGGGAAACAATATTTTCTGTGGAGGGCCAGGTTTCAAGACAGATTTAAAGCAAGTGTGGGATTAGCTGAACAGTTATAGCAATCTGGGGCCAGAAAGAAACTGCTTCCAAGTGAATCCTCATGAAGACCTTCTGGGAGAGTGGAAGGACTTTTAAGTTTCTTCAATAAAGTCAGTGGAGGACCTCTGTGGTGGTAATGTGGGTAGGAATTTGCCTGCCAATGTAGGGCACATGGGTTCAATTCTTGGTCCAGAAAGATATGCCCATGAGCCACAACTATGGAGCCTGAGGTCTAGAATCCACGAGTCGCAACTACTGAGCCGAAGTTGCTGCAACTACTGAAGCTTGTGTGCCTAGAGCCTACGTTCCACAATACGAGAAGACACTGCAAAGAGGAGCCTGAGTGCTGTAACTAGAGAGTTGCCCCCCATCTACAACTAGAGAAAGCCCGCTTGCAGCAACGAAGACCTAGTGCAGACAAAAACAAAAAGTCAGTAAAGCTCAGGTCTGATGGGGCTCCAAGGGACTCCTATACCACGTGGGCAGGCTGAGAAAAGACCAATTCATGTCCAGAACTTTCACCATGTAATTTAAAAAAACAAAACAAAACACAATGGCAGACCTTTGCAGATTTAGGGTAAAAGGTGATGCCTTCTCTGAAGCCAGCCACAGCCTAACCCTATCTTAAAAATGTATAACAACTGGGGTTATTAATCCTCAAGGCCATTTTAGATAAGGAGTTTAACATACATTAGAGGCCAAAATTAAGAAGTTAAGCAGAATGAGCTACAGATTTAATCACAGCTAATTACATAACCTTTATCAAACCATTCTTAACTGTTCTGTACTGTGCTTTCCTATTTAAAAAAAAACTGCTCATGACAATGTCTGAGCCTCTTCTGTTATCACAGACAAATCAGACCATGTTTCTAAGAGCTCTTTGGAAGAAAGAAGTTAAAAAAATATGCTTTTAAACCTAACTGTCAGACTAGAAAATCTTGCTAAGAAATTATAATTGACAACTTAATGCAGAGAACAACAGAATAAACCTAAGACATCTTAAAACTGACTATTTTTAAGAGTTAGTAAATATTGAAAAATAAGTTTAAAACTACCTTGGAGTGAAATGACAACATCCATCTCTATATTTTGTCTTGAGACTCATATTCAACCTCACTAGGGCCTAAGAAATAAAAATTTAAACAGTAAGATATCATTTTCGCCTTATCTGAATGTCCAAAAAATTAAAAGATTGATTACAACTAGGGTTGAGAGTACTTTTGGACACTGCTAGCAGATGGATACACTGGTTCAATTTTTTAGAAGAGTAATCTGGTGATATTTATGCAGATATACTCTGATGACCAAAAGTGAAGAGGAACTAAAGAGCCTCTTGATGAGGGTGAAACAGGAGAGTGAAAAACCTGGCTTTAAACTTAAAAAAAAAAAAAGAAAAAAAATATCATGGCATCTGGTTCCATCAATTGTGGCAAATAGAAGGGGAAAATGTGGAAGCAATGATAGCTTTTATTTTCTTGGGTTCCAAAATCACTGCAGACAGTGACTGCAGCCATGAAATTATGTTTTTTGCTCCTTGGAAGGAAAATTATGACAAACCTAGACAGCATATTAAAAACTAGACACATCACTTTGCTGACAAGGGTCCATATAGTCAAAGTTATGGTTTTTCCAGTAGTCATGTACAGACGTGACAGTCGGACCATAAAGAAGACTGAGCACTGAAGAACTGATCCTTTCAAATTGTGGTGTGAGAGAAGACTCTTGAGGATCCCTTGGACAGTAAGGAGATCAAACCAGTAAATCCTAAAGGCAATCAATCCTGAATATTCATTGGATGGACTGTTGCTAAAGCTCCAATACTTTGGTCACCTGATGTGAAGAGCTGATTTATTGGAAAAGACCCTGATGCTGGGAAAGATTGAAGGTAAGAGGAAAAGTGGCTGACAGAGGATGAGATGGTGAGATAGCATCACCAACTCAATGGACATGAATTTGAGCAAACTCCGGGAGATAGGGGAGCACAGACGAGCATGCTACTGTCCGTGGGATTGCAAAGAGTCGGACATGACTTAGTGACTGAACAGCAACAAATGTATATATCCTTTAATGATATAATTCCATTTAGAATATGACTTACTGAAATACTCTTACATGAATGAAGAGACATTAAAAGATGGTAAAAAGATGTTTACAGCAGCACTGTTGCTTAAAACAATCTAAATGTATTGGTAGAGAAATAGCTGGGTAACTGGTAAAAACGGAATAAAGGTTACCCATGAGAAAGATAGCCTTTACGAACTGATACAGAGACATAATCATAAAGAATTAACTGGAAGAAAATTAACTTATCAGACAGTGACCCTATTTTTGTTTATAGAGCCCTTTAGA
Organism: Odocoileus virginianus; assembly: GCF_023699985.2. Classification (NCBI taxonomy): domain Eukaryota; kingdom Metazoa; phylum Chordata; class Mammalia; order Artiodactyla; family Cervidae; genus Odocoileus; species Odocoileus virginianus. The sequence goes on from NC_069691.1 coordinate 1,939,277, forward strand.
AACTACAATCAATAACTGTTATATTATTTACATAAGAAACACATACACCAAACATTTATCCCAATAGACATATTAATGTTTTAAGCAAAAGGCTCTAAGCATAATTCAACATATGCAAAATTTTAAAAATATTCGTGCTTTGTATCATGTCTTTGGGAAGAACAAATTAAAGGAAAAGGTTCCTACTTTTTGTGAGGGCAAACTTAATTCTATAGCCCTTCTGGCTGAAATTGTGACTAAAACCCCACATTTATAACATGACACAAAATGACATCTAAAATAACAATGTGCTAAAATTCAATGTGCTAAAGTAATTGAAATATCTTATAAGTTACTCTGTCTTTTTAAATCTAATGAAAGATCTAAGATAAGCAGATTTAAAGTGTTGGTGGCTTGCCTTTCTTGCATTAGACTATTGTACCACCAAGAGCCATCAATAAGCAGGCTTCACACAGACCTTTGTATACAACTGTTAAGTATTTATATATATGTATTTCATCTAACTATGAACAGGTGCATCAATTTTACATGTTTTTTTTATTACATACCTCTTTAATTTGAACCTTTACTTAGGCAAACACATTATGCCAGAGAGGCTAGCACAGGTTTTTGTTGATGCTGCTTCCGGATGAACCATTCAGTAAGATCCCTATCCTGAGATATTATAGTACTGATTTACATGATCTGTGGCCAAAGGGACATTGACTATTATTATACACAGAGCAAACATTCTTTTAAGTAGGCTGGCAGATGGTTACAAATTGGCATGATGCCCCCAAAGCCTGACAAATTAGTCATTTGCTAGATACTCACATCAGCATAGTGGCCTATCATATCACATCGGTCACAGCGTTTTCTCCAGGAAGCTCTTTCAAGACATCTGTGAGTGGAAGACATAGGCAAAGAACAGCCTAAGCAATAGCGGGCCGGACAGGCATACTGGAGGTGCCCTCTCTCGGAACAGAGGCAGCAGGGGCGGACTTTCTACGTGACAGACAAACAGAAAAACCTCTTTAGCAAAATGCTTCAGTCTCAGATAGAATACTTCTTTTTCAGTATAACTGCTTAAAAAATTATTTCCATTTGGGAACCCAATGAAGGTCAAATCAAACATAATTGTAAAATCGAACAAAATATCTTAAGTTAGAGTCTTAACAAAAGCCACCTGTATCCTGTGGTTGCCACAAAGGCTTAGTCTGCATGTATACTATCAGCTGGCATCTATTCTTATGCCTTGTTTTGTAGAATATTGACAAAGTCGAATGTATCTAAGATAGATAGTAGCATGATGAAGATCTGGAAGCTAAGTCATAGGAGAAAGATACAGAAAGAGCTTGCTTTGCCTGAAAAAACAAAGACATAAGAGGAAACCAGAGAGCCACCTCAAATACCTGAAAAACGATCATTTGGAAGAGGGAGTAGGTAAGGGATGAAATATCTGTTAAGGGCTCAGTAAGTCAAGAAATGTCTAAAAGTTCTGTGTTATTTCAAAGGTTAATGTATCTGTTGAACATAATTTACATCGATAAACATTTATAAATGCCTAAAATTATAGCTTTCTAGCAATGAAAATTATCCCACAATGAAACAAGCTGTGTCATAAAGTAGAAGACTTAGAACTAAAAATGAGTCTCAAGAATCTGATTCAACCTCCTTATTTTATAGGAAAGAAAAGAGAAGCACAAAAGGTGGAATGATTTGCCTAAGGGTGCACAGCTACTAAGGGGATACTGAAACTGATTCTAGCTGGAGACTTATTACCCTTACTACTACTGGAGGCTGTGACCTACACGAACATTTAACATGAAATGTAACCCATATATTACATAACATTTGAATTCGAAGGTATTTAGGGTTCCAACTCTACTACTTTAACAATATGGAAAGAAACATTTATTTCACATACTTGTGGGAGGGGGCAGTTTTTTGACAAATGGCCACATTTGTCACAATTTCTACAGGTAACATTTTTGTTGGCTGTATAGTATCGATGGGTCCATCTTCCAGATGATCTTCTACTACCTATCTGTGCCTAAGGGAAAAAAAGATCAAGGATTAAAATTATTTCACTCTGTTCAACAGAATTAACAATCATAATCTGTTCAATTTAGAAGCGAGCAACAGGGAACTTTATGTTCTTAAGGGAGTTAGAAAAATTTAAAAGGGTACCATGAAGACAACTCTACTTTTTGTCTGCCCATCTCTTGTATTCTTTTACACTTCTCCATGTGATTCCATTTCTTTTTTATCTTTCTCTGCTTATAGTTCAGGTCTAGTAAGGGCGCTGACACATCATTTAGACATTACAGTGGCATTCAGAGTCAAAGATATTGCTGACATATATCTGAATGTATACCACATTTTTCTGAATGAGAAGCTTGCCTAAATTTTTAGTTAGGGGTTGGTGTTTTTAATGATTTTGCCCTTTACAAAGTTATAAAACCACAGAGTCACCAAATACATTCCTTCTTTTGATCAGCCCAGGGTTAATCCCTACAAACTGGATTTTAACTTCTAAGAGAGAAAAAGATAATGTCCTCCCCCTAGAGTCCTTTTAAGATCTATTCTTCCTACACTGATCCAATTCTAGATGTCCCATATTCTAGCCAAAATCCAGTATCATGCAAGAGAGTATTAGCAAAACATATCATATGGACTATCTAAAGAGGAAAAACTAAATGTCAACCATGCTTTTATCTTGTTTGGTTTAATTTTTGAAAAAAAGTTCATGTTTCATTTATTATCCTATTGAATTAGCCAAGTAGGTCTCAAAAGGAGACACAATGTAATTATCTCTTAAAACTTTCCTTATACCAAATTGTACAATTATTCTCTTTTCGAGCCATCTGTCACAATTAAGGCTAATAATTGAGAAAGACAAACACCTGCCACATCCTAAATATAGACTAACCATTTCCTTACACTGAAGCAGCAGTTATTTCCGGTGTTGATCTCTAGTGGTACCAGGCAAAATGGGCTGAGAGGACTCATCACAGCAGAGAAGAAGCAAAAGGGAAAGGGGACTAAATCATTATGGCAATTGACTGACTGGAGAAAATCAAGGCTTAACCATGCTTCTGAAAAATTCAACCACCCATAAACTAAAATTAAACTTTTTCTTACAAGATACTTGGACTGCTGCTACATTTAAAACGCTTATTAAGTCATCACAATGAAGTGAAAGGAAACTACGAATCAAAGGAAATTATTAATCTATTATTCACAACTCTGATTTTACCTCAATGTCTTTGTCACTGATGAACCAGTTCACATCATCTTCTCCTACAAAACAAATAAAATATGTTACTCAATCTTTACACCTTTAAAGCACTTGATTGACAATAATTACTCAGTTTGTTAGTACTGATATTGAACTACAAAGGTGTAATGAGAAATGTAAATCCCTTAACATCTTGACTCTGTTACTACTTCTGTGGCTCTGAAAATACTTAAACTCTCTTAATCTCAGTTTCCTTACCTGTGAAATGGGAGTAATGGTATTTTCCCTGTATAGTGTACCTAAAAAATCAGATGAGATGTGCGAATCAGATGAGATATGTGAAAACGCTTTGAACATCATCAAACTGTAAACCTCTGAAGGGACCAAAAACCCAACAGCAGGTGCAAAAAAGAAATCTTATCTGAACTTCCCTTATCTGACTAAAGCCTGTTTCATGAGCTAGCTGCCACAGTCCCTTTCCCCAACTCAGAGGTCTCTAATCAGGAGTCACTGACCGTGGGAACCAGGACATTCCTCCAAAACTGTGTAAAGAAGCCCATCACAACCTTCTGTCTTTGGAAGCTCTAAGTTCTCCCTTCTGTTACGCTGGTATACAAACTTCCACCCTTCAGCAAGTTGCTCAGTACTGAGTGCTCCCACCTTTGGTCTTTTCTCCTGTTACTCTCTCTACTCTCAGTTCATTCGCAGGCCTCCCCACCATTCAGACCCAAGTAGGCAGAAGAAAGGTTTTTCCTTCCAGTATATAATATAAGTATTAACTGTGTCCACCACCTTCTCACTGTAGTTGACTTTCACTGTAATGTTTTAAAAAGTTGGACTCTGAATATTATCTCATGATTAGAGCTAGGAATTTAGCACTATATTTTACAACATCAAAAATAGTGAAATAAGAGAGGTCAAATATCTAGCAGCCGGTGATTGGTTTAAAAATACAACTAAAAACCTAGCGGGGTGGGGAGCTCTACCTTTTCCTTTATCAGCTGTTTTCTTCTCCATGCACTGCCCCTTTACAGACTTGCAAATGGCTGCTATTCCCTTGGTCCACCCATGGCCAAGGAGGAAGGGACATACGACTAATGCAGAAGCTAAGGTGTCAACAAAGGATTGAAAGATTTTTTTTCTTCCCCTAAAGCAAAGTTAAGATTTCCTCCTTTCTCCTATCTACACTTCTTCTCTATCTCAAAACAAACAAATAGATCTTGACTATTCTTTGAAAGGAATTCTGAAGAGACATGAAGTAATCTACATTTTCCCAGAAAGAAAGTGAAGTTGCTCAGTCATGTCTGACTCTTTGCGACCCTATGGAAACTGTAGTCTACCAGGCTTCTCCGTCCATGGAATTTTCCAGGCAAGAATACTGGAGTGGGTTGCCATTTCCTTCTCCAAAGGATCTTCCCAATCCATGGATCGAACCCGGATCTCCTGCATTGTAGGCAGACACTTTACCCTCTGAGCCACCAGGGAAGCCCATGTTTTTCCCCAGGACCACCCTTATGGCAGAAAATGAAGAAGAACTAAAGAGCCTCTTGATGAAAGTGAAAGAGGAGAGTGAAAAAGTTGGCTTAAAGCTCAACATTCAGAAAACTAAGATCATGGCATCCAGTCCCATCACTTCATGGTAATTAGATGGGGAAACAGTGGCTGACTTTATTTTTCTGGACTCCAAAATCACTGCAGATGGTGACTGCAGTCATAAAATTAAAAGATGTTTGCTCCTTGGAAGGAAAGTTACGACCAACCTAGAGAGCATATTAAAAAGCAGAGCCATTACTTTACCAACAAAGGTCTGTCTAGTCAAGGCTATGGTTTTTCCAGTAGTCATGTATGGATGTGAGAGTTGGACTATAAAGAAAGCTGAGTGCCAAAGAATTGATGCTTTTGAATTGTGGTGTTGGAGAAGACTCTTGAGAGTCCCTTGGACTGCAAGGAGATCCAAGCAGTTCATCCTAAATGAGATCAGTCCTGGGTATTCACTGGAAGGACTCAGTTGAAGCTGAAACTCCAATACTTTGGCCACCTGATACGGAGAGCTGACTCATTTGAAAAGACCCCGATGCTGGGAAAGATTGAGGGCGGGAGGAAAAGGGGACGACAGAGGATGAGATGGTTGGAAGGCATCACTGACTCAATGGATGTGGGTTTGGATGGACTCTGGGAGTTGTGATGGACAGGGAGGCCTGGGGTGCTGCGGTTCATGGGGTCACAGAGAATCGGACATGAATGAGTGGCTGAACTGAACTGAAACAGGAGTAAGTGTCTAGAGATATATTTTATTTTTTTAGAGATATATTTTAAAATAAAATACTTTTACTAAGAAAACCAACAGGCTGCTTTACAAAAAGACCAATCCATAGGAAAGCAGAGATGCTGTGCTGATGATTATTTCCTTTATAAAATTTGGAGGCTGCATCCATATATTGAGAGTGGAGAATACATTAAATAGTCACAGCTTCTATTCCTTCATCACCAACCATGCTGTTATTCTTTCATTCAAGATTCATCTAAGGAGCATGCTCTGTTCTAACTTTCAAAGCTGCCCTTTGTATCTCAATGTCCTTCATCATTAAAACTCAAAATGACCATTAAAAATCACTAATTACAAAATTGACTTAATACTGTCCTTAAAAAAATGAACTCCTAAACCAAGGAAATGCAAAATAGCAGCCCCAAACCCCAATAAATTTACACATGAAGAGGGAATATTGAAAAAAGGGAAGGTTTATGAGAGAGATCAGCTCCATTTAGATTGTTTTAACATACCCGTGGAATTCAACAATATCCAGGTTATATACTAACTCCTCCTCAACAAGCTACAGAATATTCTTACTGTAGAAAATTTGCCAACAAGTACACAAAATAGGCTTAAGTTACAAATGAAATCAGACCTCTTGGTGATAAATGAAGCAAAGACATCACCAGGAACATACAAGTCAACTCTTGGCCCTACTCATGGTTCAGTTTTGATTCTATCTTGGTAATGACAGCTGACTCTTATTTCTATTCTGTTTGCTTCTTAACCTCAAATACAAACCTAATGGAAGCTTTTTCTAAGGTCAACTCATTAGAACTTCCATAGGCAGTCATTCTCCACTTCATTAAATTTTTGGTACCGATTTTGTCAGAAACCTGGGTTCCAGTCTTAACCCTATCTCTTATTTGTTATGTGCCAAAGGGCATGTTATTTATCCTCTCTGGGACTGTTTAATAATGAATTGGATTAAGTGGTATCTATGGCACCTTCTAGCACGGAGTTTCTGTGATTCTATCAACTTTTCATTCATTACTGGAATCAAATACACTATTACTTAAGCCTACATAACCTAAATCCTCCAGACTTCTGCAACCAACTCAGTGTCTTGCCTTAAAAACAATGTCCCACAGGGCCGAGGAGCACCCCTCTTCTCTGTGTGTGCTGCCACCACCACAGAATATAAAATGGGATTGCCCTTAAGTGTAAAATTAGGACTGTCCTAAAGATGCCTAATTTTGACTCTTACCTACCCGTTAGTCTTGTCTTGCTAAGATCTATGACTATGATTCTTTTCAGACTTTAGAATTATAACAAAGTAATAGCTGGTAACTCTGTCTTTGCATTAAATTAGCTGTTTAACAAATATGTATTGAAAGGCTACAATAAGCAAGGTGCTATGAAAGTGAAAGTGAAGTAGCTCAGTCGTGTCTGACTCTTTGCGACCCCGTGGACTGTAGCCTACCAGGCTCGTCCCTCCATGGGATTCTCCAGGCAAGAATACTGGAGTGGGTTGCCATTTTCTTCTCCAGGGGATCTTCCTGACTGAGGGACCGAACCCGGGTCTCCAGCATTGCGGGCAGATACTCTACTCTGAGCCACCAGTGAAGCCCTTCCACCAGGGAAGGTGCTATAGAGTAAACAAAAATGAGTAAGAGCCTGTAACCCAGTTACAAGCTGAGTGCTCAAGAATTGATGCTTTTGGACTGCGGTGTTGGGGAAGACTCTTGAGAGTCCCTTGGACTGCAAGGAGATCCAAGCAGTTCATCCTAAAGGAGATCAGTCCTGAACATTCATTGGAAGGACTGATGCTGAAGCTGAAACTCCAATAATTTGGCCACCTGATGTGAACTGACTCATTGGAAAAGACCCTGATGATGGGAAAGACTGAAGGCGGGAGGAGAAGGGGACGACAGAGGATGAGATGGTTGGATGGCATTATGATGGATGTGAGTTTGCGCAAGCTCCAGGAGTTGGTGATGGACAGCCTGGCATGCTGCAGCCCATGCGGTCGCAAAGAGTTGGACACGACTGAGCGACTGAACTGAACTGAACTGGTTTACAATGCGGTGTTGATTTCTGCTGCACAGAAAAGTGAATAATCACGTATATGTGTGTGTGTGTATCTCCTCTCCTTTTCAGATCCTTCTCCTATATAGCTTAGAGAGTACTGAGTAGAGTTCCCTGTGCTATACAGTAAGGCCTCACTAGTCATCTATTTCATATAGCGTCTGTATATCTCAGTACCAATCTCCCAGATTATCCCTCCCTCCACTCTCCCCTTGGTAACCATCATTTGTTTTCTACAGCTGTGACTTCTGTTTTTGTATGTAAGTTCATTTGTACCATGTTTTAAGATTTCACAAGTGATATCCTACGGTATTTATTTGTCTTTGTCTGACTTGCTTCACTTAGTATGATAATCTCTAGGTCCAACCATGTCACTGCAAATGGCACTGTTTCCTTCATTTTTATTGTTGAGTAATATTCCATTGTATGTATGTACCATATCTTCTTTACCCATTCATCTGTCAATGGACATTTTGCTTGCTTTCATGTCTTGGCTATTGTAAACAGTGTTCCAATGAACATTTGAGGTACATCTAACCTTTCAAACTGTCTTTTCCTGGATGTATGCCCAGCAGTAGGATTGCTGGATCATATGGTAGTTCTATTTTTAGTTTCTATTAGGAATCTGCATCATGTTCTCCATAGTGGTTGTAACAGTTTTGAAACTGTCAGTCTTTTAAATTTTAACCTTAGAATGGGTGTGAAGCAGTATTCATTATGACTTTAACGGTCATTACACTGATGAATACTGTGAATAAAAACAGTTTTGTTGCCTCTTTTCTGACCTGCACACCCTTTTTTTTTTTTTTACCTCACTGTATTATACAGGACCTCCATTATGATACTCAATATCAGAGGTGATAGGAAATAATCTCTGCTTTGTTCCCAACTATAGGGAAATATATATTTTTTCATAATCAAGCATTCTGCTTTGCTGTAGATCTTTCATAACAGGTTTAAGAAATTCCTTTCTATTCCTAGTTTCCTGGGTTTTTAATATGAATGTGTGCTGAAATCAATACCTTATCTGCATCAACTTAGATAGCCCACGGCTTTTCTTCTCTTTCTCTTAATACGGTAAACTACACTGATATAATTTTCAAATATTAAACCAATCTTGTATTCTGAGATTAACTCCACTTGGTTAGGATGATTTTACTCTTTAAAATGTATTGCGGAATTCAACTTGCTATTATTTTATTAAGAATTTTTTCTGGTGTTAGTGAAGATATTGGAACAGAAGCACAGATTAGATTTCTGAAGGCCAAACTCCGTGTTATGCAGGAAGAATTGGATAATGTTGTCTGTGAATGCAATAAAAAGGAGGATGAAATTCAGGATTTAAAGTCTCAACTGAAAAATTTTGAAGAAGATTGTGTGAGATAGCAGCGGACAATTAATTTGCAACAATCGCAAACAGAAAAGTTTAAAACTCTTTTTGAAGAAGCAAACAAAAAATGTGATGGATTACAGCAACAGTTGTCCCCCCCCAAAAAAAAAAAGAATTTTTACATCTGTGTTTGTGAAGGATATTGATTTATATTTTTCTTAAAATGTCTGGTTTTGACATTGGTATAAAACTAGCCTCACAAGAGTTCAGAAGTGTTGGGAAGAGTTGGTATTATTTTTTCCTTAAATATCTGACAGAATTCACCACTGAAGTCATCTAGGTTGGAGTTTTCCTTGTTTGTGAGTCAAGAATTTTACTTGTAGGTTTTAAAAGAGTAATTCTACTTTTTTTTTTTTTTTTTTTTAGTAGATATGGAGCCATTTTCAGTTTATTCTTGGGCCAGTTTTGATAATTTGTGACTTTTGAAAAATTTATCAATTACTTCTAAATTGCTGAAATTATTGGCTTTTAAGTTGTCCATAATAGTCTCTTGCTCTTTTCCTTTGAATAATCTAATTTGTACTTATGCCCATCCAGTAAATTTTTAATCTCAAATATATATTTCAGTTCCAGAAGTTCCATTTCTTTTCTTTTATACCTTTCATTTCTCTTATTACATTTCTCTCTTCCTTTAAATTTCAGAGTACACTTTTAACAGCTGTTTTAAAGTCCCTGCTGCTAATTTCATATTCTCTGTCACTTCTAGGTTTGTATCACTTGACTGATTTTTCTCCTGGTTATGAGTGACATTTTCCTGCTTTCTTAATGCCTGGTAAACACCCCCCACCCCCGAAATGGGTGCTAGTAAGGTACACTGTTGAGTGTCTTGACTTTGTTTTCTTACTTTAAAGCGTGAGACTCTGTTCTGACAAGCAGTTAAGCGACCAGATCAGGTGGTCCTTTTGAGACTTTTGAAGCTTTGCTAGGGTGGTCCAGAGTAGCCCTGACTTAGGGTTAGAGTTTGAGTAAGCTCTGGGAGCTAGTGATGGACATGGAAGCCTGGCATGCTGAAGTCCATGGAGTCGCAGAGTCAGACACGACTGAGCGACTGAACGGAACTGAACTGAAGCCCGACTACTAAGATATATCTTCTGGGGTCTCTATTGAATGTCTTGGGTGTTCAATACTGTCCAATCTGGCAAGTAAGAACTCAGGTAAGCTCTGGGAATTGTTTGGTAAGTTCCAGGAATTCCAGTCTCCAGTCCTCTGCTCCACAAATTCCAGCTTCTTTAGTCTCTCTGAACTCTGATTTCTGTCTTCTCCTCTTAAGGAGATGGCCACTATGCCTGGGTTCCCTTTCTTAGTATCACAATGCAGGTTGATTGTAAGGTGTATATCTCACTCATTTCCACATTCTTAAGAATCATGGTCCTGTACTGCCTGTTGTTCAATGTCTGAAAATGTGTTAATTAAGAAGGCAATGGCACCCCTCTCCAGTACTCTTGCCTGGAAAATCCCATGGGCAGAGGAGCCTGGTGGGCTGCAGTCCATGGGGTCACAAAGAGTCGGACACGACTGAGCGACTTCACTTTCACTTTTCACTTTCATGCATTGGAGAAGGAAATGGCAGCCCACTCCAGTGTTCTTGCCTGGAGAATCCCAGGGACGGCGGAGCCTGGTGGGCTGCCGTCTATGGGGTCACACAGAGTCGGACACGACTGAAGTGACTTAGCAGGAGCAGTTAAGTCAAACCACTAAAATTTTTCATTTTTTTGTTTCAAACTATTATACATTTCAGCTCTGTAATCTTCCTTTGCTTCATTTTTATATCTTCCATTTCTCTTATATGCCTCTTTCCCTTTAAACTTCTGCATATTTATAATGTCTGTTTTAAAGTCCTTGTCTGCTAATTTCATCATCTCTTGTCAGGAGGGCAAGTCTGGTGTAAGTTAACAAAATATGGCTGGAAGCAAACATCTCAAGTAGGATTTTAACAGGTGATGAAGGACACGAGTAAAAAGGAAAGGCACAAGCAACATAATGAAAGAGGTAAAAGGATACAGCAAACAATACAGTGTGACGGAGCAAAGGGCAGTGAAGTCGCTCAGTCGTGTCCAACTCTGCGACCCCATGGACTGTAGCCCACCAGGCTACTCAGACCTGGACTTTTCCAGGCAAGAGTACTGAAGTGGGTTGCCATTTCCTTCTCCAGGGGATCTTCTGACCCAGGGATCGAACCTGGGTCTCCCGCATTGCAGGCACACACTTTACCACTTCCCAGAGTCACCTGGGAAGCCTGGAACAAAGAGTGCAATAATTCCTTTACTAAGAATTTTCACCTTTTCATACATACAAATATTGAGCATTAAAATATTATTACTTACAGTAAGCTTTTTATTTCATTTTCACCTTTAACACATATGAGGACTTATGAATGTTAAATCTATTTTTCCAACTAAGAAATTTCCTATGTCCTTCCTTCTTTAGTTTAAAAGTCTTGACTTCCTACTGTGTGGAGTGCTCCAAGAAACAGTACAACAGGTCTCTTTCTGCCAAAGTGGTACTCTTGAAAGCAGAAAGAGTCCAACAGCATTTCAGGGTGCCTTTGTATTTCCTGTCTTCTGAAATAACCTTCAAAACAAAAAGGCAAACCCCAAAGAAAAGTAAACCCATAACCTCACACATTTTACACACTTTCTATTTCTGGAACTATTCTGCTATCTTTATTCTTCCCTCCCTCCTTTCTCTCCTTCCTTCTCTCTTTTTCTCTCATGCATAAAGATAAACATCTTTCCTATTTATATTGGGATGGTGACTCACTGTCTGTAAATTGTTTTAAATATATATTATACCTTCAGAACAATCCTGTAAGTATGGTCACATAAATATTCACTTTTTAAATGTGTGCTTGCTACAAAAAACAGCAATCGCTGGTTTTGTGATAAGTAGTGCTAATGCAGCTATTTTTACCCATAAGACTATCCTCAAGTTTTCAAAGGATCTAAGGAAGAGTTTGAGCTAAATTTCTGAGGAGTAAAGCCAATTCATGCTTTACTTCAACTATACCTAGCCTGCCTAAATTCTGATGGGCAGGAATAGGTGAAGATCATTTCTGTGCTGAGGAAGCAGCCACAATTATAGAGCTGGTTCTTTTTTTTTTTTTTTTTTTTTTACAAAAGTTAAGATTTGTTAAAGTAGGAGTTAGTAAAACGGTTTTCCAAAGATCACTAAAGATTACTAAAGATTTCAGTTCAGCATACCCAGTTGGTTATTTTAGTGCAGGAGCCAGGCACTAAGAAAAATCTCTCCTTGAGTCTAATACCCTATAGTCCCTTCTTATATGGAAGCCCAAGGTGCCTTACATAAAAAATTCTAGAAATCCTAATTTCTAACATCTAAAATTTTAAGTCTCATTACATTTCAGTGAAAAGGTATATGCTTATGATTTTCTCTGCAAACAGTGGACCTGAATTTAATATTCAGCAAAGAAGATATAAAAACTGACTCTGCCAGTACTAATTATTTAAGAATGTAAAATGCAACTTTCCTCAAACTATAAAATGTTTTCATTTAATGTAGTGTCAAATTAATTCTGAATGAATATTCACTGAAAATTCCTCATGTGAAAGACAATGTAGGAGACAGAAGATGACTAACACATGGTGCTTGCCTTCAAGGAACGTATCATGTATCTCTGGGCTAAAGAATCCAAAAAGCATTACTGTGTTCAGTAAATAACCACAATCATCTCATTTTTAAAAATACAGGATGATTTAATTAACATCAAGTCTTTAAAAAGACTGACATGGAAATCACTCAGTTGTGTCAGACTCTTTGTCGACCCCAAGAACTGTAGCCCTCCAGGTTCCCCGGTCCATGGAATTCTTCAGGCTGGAGTGGGTTGCCATCCCCTTCTCTGGGGGATTTTTCTGACCCAGGGATTGAACCTGAGGCTCCTGCATTGGCAGGCAGATTCTTTACCATCTGAAACCACCAGGGAAGCCCCCAAATAGACTGAAAGTCCTCTATATTTGGGATATATGTTATTTAACAAGAAATACTCAATTCCACCAATTATCAATTAATTACCTTATGATGACTGCATCATCAAAATAGTCTTCCTACAATACTAAGTATTTAAAGTCTCTAGCAGCTGTTTTTTCTCCAAATATCTGTGAGTCTACAGACAGGCTCACAGATGGGGGCTGGGAAAAAAGAAACAATGGTTGCGCTGTATCTGCAAGCCCTAAGGAACTAAGATTTGGGGCCTTCTCAAAGCTTTTCCTCCCTTGAAATACACAGCCCAGACTATGACTCATATGGCATGGCATTGTTCAACTGGTTACGCTGAGCTGAAATCTTCTATAATATTTGGTGATCTCTGGAAAAGCATTTTATTAACTCCTACTTTAACAAATCTTACACACTGAAGTGTTTAAAACAAACAAATAAACCACAAAACATAAAGAAGCTAAAACTGAGGTTAAGTAATTTGGTAGTTCTAGCACAAAAGACAAATCAACATTACATTTCTACTGTATTGCCCACACTCCCTTTTTACATACCTAATATTTTAAACTAAAAGGTCTTACTTTTTGTAATTTAACACTCCCAGTGCTTTCCCTTCTCTGTACTTTTGGTCATTTTATTCCCTTGATCTTCAGCACCATCTTGCTCTTGGCCCAGTTTTCTACCTAACACAGCCCAATTTCCATGACTATTAATTCTTTTTTCCTGCAGGGCTTTCCTTCCAGAGGCTGGGGAAAATGCATTTCCTGGCCTTCACCAGCTTCTGCGGGCTGCCTGCAACTTCAAAGCCAGCACAATCTCTCTCTCTCTCTCTCTTCCTTTCTTACCTTCTTGTGCGATCTAATTTCCCCAACCAAGGGTCGAACTTGGGCCCTTGGCAGTAAGAGCTGAGTCCTGACCACTTGATTGCAAGGGAACTCCTGTGATTGTAACCTCTGAATATGACAGCTCAGTTCTTTATTCAGTACTTTTCTCATTTGACCTCCATGAGCAGTTAACAATTTTTTGGCTTACAGCACAACCTACTTTCCTAGTTCTTCTTTCCCTTGACAGCTTCTTCTTCCTTCACTGGCCACTTAGTATATTACATTCTTTGTCCCAGGTTATGTCACACATGCCCACTGAGAGAACCACCAAATTTGTATTTCTAGACCGAATCTTTTCTTGAGCTCCTGACCTATGGGATATTTGGATTGGAGCTCTTATAGGCAACTCAAAATCATAATCACTAAAAATAAATTCTCTACCTTTTCCCCATTCCTTGAGTTTCTCTGCTAAAAACAAATAACCCTACTTTTCCTCCTTGTAAGTTCTCAATAACTTATTTTCCAAATCAAAACCTCAGCTCTTCTCTCACCTTTCAAATAGTTGCTCACCAAATCTATTCATAATAACTTCAGTGCCATTAGGCTGATCCAGAGACACCTAATTTCTCACCTAGAATTTCTATCCCTAGTACCACAACCCATTCTGCCTTCCCTTCTTACCAGAAAAAAGTTTCTTTTTTTAGGGAGTCTCCCCACCCCCACCCCAGGTATAACTGAATTACATTAATTTCAGGAATACAATAATTTGCTATCTGTATATATTGTGAGTGAAATAATGTTTCTAAACCATAAATGTGAAACCTCCTGCCCGGAACGGCCCCTCAACGCCTGCAGAACCAACGTGAAGCTCCTCTGCGTGCCCCCAGTGCCCGCTAAGACCCGGTCCTCACCTGTCTCTCTGGCTTCCCCCTCCCGACTCCTGCGCCCCACCTATGCCTGCCGAGCGATTTCCCCAAAGCGCCTCCGTGTCCTCTGCAACTCTGCCTATGCATGTACTCCCGGAAACACAGGCCAACCCCAATCTCGACCACTTGAACTGGGGGACTCGGTCTTCAAGTCTCGAATCACGTGTTACCTCATCCACTGATGTTGCCCTGATAACCCCTCAAAAGCAGAAATGATGACTCTCAAATTTGTAACATCCTGGATTTAACCTTAGCATTCTACCTTTATATCTTCCACCGATCAAACCATGATTGTATATTTATCATAGGTGTTCAAGTTTACTGAATGAATTACCTAACTAATATTTCTTCTTTTGAATTCATTCTGCAGAATTATTTTCTCTCTCTCTTATAGTCTAAAGCAGGTTATTTGTATCTCTTAGGCTACTGAGAACATTTTGCATTATAAAATATTTTATTTCCCTCGCAAAGTCATAAATTGTATTTATCTATCCAGTTATCAGCACAACATCTTGCATACTTTGAATTACATTAGGAAAAAATTTAAAAGAAAAAGGAAACATTCATATGTACACTTATGTCACTAAATACTGTTCTGGAGTACATAAGCCAATAGATAATTACATAGATTCTCACTGTATACATATAAAAGCTCAATAGGATAAATTATCAATGACTAAGGGAAAAACCTGGAATTTCTGTAGCACGCAACTCTAGAAACTAAAAAAGAAATTTAAAAACTCACTGTTATCAAAATTACTTGGCAAACACAGGATCCACATGTAATATAAGATAATCAGACATTTATTGATAATCTTGCCTGTACCCAACCAGTATTCATGGATTAAAGATCACAGAGATAAAGCTGCAAGATATTTATGTTATATCCTTTCTCGAGTCTAACTCCACTATGCCAGATTTCCCCCTGGGATCTTCTCACTTTTAATAAGCAACTGAACCAGCCACAAATGAAGTTACTATTCCCAACTTCATCAGTAGCATCTGTTATTTCAACGGAAACTTTTGAAATACACACAATGCCACATGCAAATCCCCTGAGGGCTGAGCCACCTTATTCACAAGCATTCTTCTCAAACTGCTCTTTATTTCTGTCTTAGTTTTCTCTTATTTATACTTTTCCATTTAACACTGGTCACAAAACCATTTTGTCATTAAATTTTTGCATTGTATAACCGGCAATCATTTAAATAAAACACATTTTAGTAGAAGAATTTGCAAGTTAGGCATCAAATTGTTCATCTTATTTTAAATCAAATTAAATTTACCAGAAATTTTATATTTTTAAGTATGTGTCAGTGATAAATGGGGATTTAGCTTTTCTTTTTTTAGAGGTAGAGGAGGAAGAAGAAAGAGGAAATAAATACAGGTGCTTACGGGCACAGAGCTCTTGCAAAGCATATCAGTCATATAAAGTCATATAAAGGCTTTTGCGTAACCCCAAAGATACAGACAGACAGACACACACACACAGAGTTCTCTCTCACCCCCATTCTTGCTACTCCCAAGGATTTAGAAAATAAACCACCTGTTTAAGAAATATTTGTTTAGAAATAAAAGATGCCTCAAATTACACTAACAAGAACAGAAAAGGAAAAACTATCAACAGCAACAGTAAACACAGTCAGAAGTATGCAAGTTGTTCTTTTGTTCTTTTAATAGTATCTACTATGGTGCCTATTCCTAACTTTCACCCTTTTCTGTCCAAAAGGCAAAATACACAATATGGACACTTGAAACATTTATAAAATGACAAGCACACAACATTCAAATTTAATGAAGAGGCTACTTTTTAAAATATAATATAGGTTTCTAGAGAAGATTTAAAGGCTATATAAATTTGGTATCAACCTGCTGGTAAAATTTTAATACCAATCTGGAAGCTATATTCTTTCAGCCATCCTTCTATTCAACACTTCTTTGTCTACCTCCCAAATCCTTTTCCTTTACCTATCATTAACTTTGTATGTGAGCACATGTATGGTTTTCAATGTCTGATTCTCTGTTCACTTTCTCCTTGGTGAAGTAAGTCACTTCAAAACAATTCATTTTTATTATTTTGGGGGCTGTTATATTCTTCAAATCTCTCTCCAGACCTTAAGGTCAAATATGTCCAGGCTTATATTTATAATTGTTTATAGGCTATATCACATTACAGTCATTGCAAATAAAACATATCCAAAGCAAAACTCATTTTTACAACCCCACTTGAAACTGGCTCAAAATGCCTCCCTGCTGTTATTAATGACTCAAAATGTAGGTTTATTTTCATCTTAAGCCAATGTTTCATCCCATTATCCAATCAGGCCAGGTCTTAAATTCTACAGCATTATTCCTTTTCCGTGTCTTTCCAATATTCCAGTTTCCTTCCAGTTATCACCATACGTTCACTACCTCAGATCTAGGATTGTTGTACTGTCCCTGTGCCTTCCACTTCAGATGATACATACCAGCTAAGTTTTCTCTTTAAATACGTAATTTCCAATTTTGTTGCTAAGTTTTATCAAGAAATACATGCACATGGTTTTAAAAACTCCAATAATACTAAAAAAGTATAAAAGAAAAAAAGAGCAGTTCTCTCCTGTGCTGAGAGGAAAGTGTTGAGCCAATTCTTGTGCTAAGCCCACTCCTCAGAGGCAGTTTCAGTTCTATTTCTTTTGATATTTACCTGTATACTTCTAAATAATGTTCATCCTGATATTTATGGATTTATCTATTTCATGTGTTAATATCTAAATTCCTAATAAAGTAAAAGAGGACTCAGCTTTCTAATAACAATCTATCTGAATTTCTTTTTCCTCCCTCTCCCCTCTCAGGTCAATATTCAGTTTACGGCTATATAGTAGCACACTGGGCTTCCCTGGTGGCTCAGTGGTAAGGAACCCACCTGCCAGCGCAGGAAATGTGGGTTCGATCCCTGGGTCGGGAAGATCCCGTGGAGAACGAACGGCAACCCACTCCAGTATTCCTGCTTGGGAAATCCCATGGACAGAGGAGCCTGGCAGACCACAGTCCATGGGGTCAGAAAAGAGTTGGACATGGCTTAGTGACTAACCACCACCACCACCAGTGATACATTGTTTCTCCTCTTATACAATTCTTATTTAATTTTCCTGTTTAATACTAGCCTAGTTGTTTCATTTACGTAGTCTGAAAAGTCTACTTACTACCATGCCAGCCATTAGCACCTCATCTCTCTATTAGGCTAATATTTAGCTATCTTCATATCTCCAGTATTAGGGCAGTTAGTTATCTTCAGTATCTCCAGGGTTATGCTTTCCCTGGTGGCTCAGAGTGTCACTAGTGGTAAAAAAAAAAAAAAAACACCAGTCTGCTAATACAGGAGACATAAGAGACACGGGTTCGATCCCTGGGTTGGGAAGACTCCATGGAAGAGGGCATGGCAACCCACTCCAATATTCTTGCCTGGAGAATTCCATGGACAGAGGAGCCTGACAGGCTACAGCCCACAGGGTTGCAAAGAGTCAGACATGACTGAAGCAACTTAGCACGCACACACAAGAAAAACAGTCATTAACATTAATCATCTGGGTCCAACAGACCCTTTAATAACTGAAGTCACTTCACAAATAAAAAGTGATAATGAAAAACAATATGATCAGAAATCTTAGGAAGAATTTAAACATGGCAAATCCAAATTATTATTTTATATATTCCTATTTTTGAAGTTAAATGTACCTGAAATGTATAACATCCTGGAATACAACTAACTGCTAGTCAGTTGTCGTATATGAACTTGGAGCACAACCATTTTGTAAATAATTAATACAAGATTTCAAATATGTCTCTTCTTTGCTCCATAATTACAAAATATTTTTACTTTTTGATTAATTAGAATGACCAATGCAGTTAATTTTTTTCACTTCCATATTATCTATTTCCTTCCAATCATCCCTGCATACACATATGCCTTCAGCATCTGTCCATTTGAAACAAACCATATCAAGTGAATTTTGGTAGACAAGTATCATAAAATGTGAAATAATACTGCCACACATCCCCTTATCAAAGCTGGATGGTACAGATTCTTGTCATAAAATACTGTGTAGCAAAGAACTTCCTGTTGTTTGAATGACTAGATGAGAATACCCTATTTCCTTTCTGCACTTAAAAGGTCAAGTTCATCACATTATTAAGGTCCAGATACTACAACTTGTCTCTTTGTGTTCATGTTCTGATTCATCTAATAACTGTGAAATGTCTTTCTCTGTTAATTTTCTTTTATTTGCCAGTTTGGGCAGACAATGTAAAATTCTGGATTTTTAAACTTTGTTCAATGAAAGCTTTAAAAAAAAAAAAAAAGGTGACTTCAGACTTCTTTTATACAATCATGAAAGATAATGCAGTACTCTGGGCATCAAAATAAGGAAACTGAAGGATGATCAAACAGTGAAGATTTACTTCACTATTACATAATCATTCTAGGCAATTCCCTCATTCTGTTTTTAATTAGTTTAACTTTTTTCCTTAAATGCATAGTTGGCATAATTGATGAGTATGATAAAATCACTCTTAGAATGATGAAATAGTAAAATGCTTTAAGATATGGCAAAAATAAGATCACTAGGAGTCTATGATGTATCTTAGATTTACAAAAAGAACCAATGGACCCATTTAGTAATTCTGAGATAGAATGAGTTTTAGTCTATTAAGAAAAGTAAATTTTTTCTCTGTTCTCTGGAAGGTCTCTAAGAAAGAATAAAAGTCATGAAATATACATTCTTAGAAATAGTTAAAAATGCTCACAAAAGAAACAAACTAAAACCAGGTCTAATGAACCTGATGGTATACTGAGGGTTAAACTAAACATTATTCTCAACTCTTACAATAATAAACATTATTCATTCAATAAATACTGAATTACTGCTATTACTAATTACTAATATTGAGGTCCTTGAGCTATTACTAATATTCTAATATTCTAATATTACTAATATTCTGGTCCTTGAGCTAAATAAACAAAATAGAGATTGCTGCCTCCATAAAATGTAAATTCTAGTGTCTCTCTAGGATAAAGAGACAATAAACAACAAACATAACAAATAAGTAAATGATGTATGTTAGTAATAAATACTTTTGAAAAAAGAAAGAGTAGAGCATGGTAATGGGAATTGGTAGTATTGGATATAAATTATAATTTTACATAAGGTGGACAGAATAGACCTCATTGATATTTAAGCAAAAACTTAAAGGAGACCAGGGAATTAGCCATGCAATTCTGGGATATCCCAGGCAGTAGGAACAGACAAAGAAGTCCTTAAAGCAAGTATATTCTTGGTTGTGGTTGATGAACAGCAGGGGGCCAGTGTGGTTAGACCAGGAAAGGAGGGGGAGGTGAGGTCAAAGAAGTACAGGGTTGCCAGTTTATGAAGGGCCTTGCAGGCTTTATAAAGATACTTGCTTTTATTCTAAGTGACATGGGAAGTCAATGGAGGATTTTGAGCAGAGGAATGATATGATTCGACTGACAATTTAAAGAATCATTCTGTTAAGATTAAAAAATGAAGGCAAGTAAAGAAGTAGGGAGACCAATTACCTGGCGACTACAATAATTCAGTCAAGTAATGATGATACCTGTGACCAGGATGGCAGCATAAGATGTGCTGAGAAGTGAAGGAATTCTGAATATATTCTGAAGGTAGAGTCAATGAGATTTCCTAGTGAACTGTATGCCAATGTAAGAAAAGACCAGAGTCAAGGAGAACTCCTACTCCAAGCAACTAAAAAGGGTACAGTTGATGCAACTAAAACCTGTAGATGAAGATGCTTAGGGGGAAAGATGAATTTCATTTTGAATTGATTGGATTTGTGATACTGATCAAACATCCAAATTAAAATATTGAATAGGCTACTGGATATACCAGTCTTAAGTTTAAGAGATAGACCTGAACTGGAAATATAAACTTGTTGATTGTGGAATGAAGACAGGACTGGGTGACTGCACCAAGGGAATGAGTATAGGAAAAGAAGAAAAAAAGGAGGAAGGATTCAGAAACAGTAATCAGTGAGGTGGGAGGAAACCTGTTGGGAGGAAGGGTAAATGCCCTGTAAGCCAGCTAAAGAAAATTATCCGAGAAGAGGTGCTGTCAATTATGGGGAATGCCATGATAGAACAGGGTAAGATAGGTTGAGAGCTGATTCTTGTAATTATTAGCAAATTACTGTTCATCTTGATAAGAGAAGTGTGAATGAAGTACTGTGGCAAAAACTCTACTGAACTGAAGAGAAGTGGAGGAGAGGGACTCGAGGCAGTAAATAGAAACAACTGTTTGAGCAGTCTGACTATAAAATACTCATCTAAAACATGATAACTTATTACTTTAAAACTTCTACCGTCTAATGACACCAGGTGACTCAGGATGTGGGGGAGAATCTGGATATCACATGGAAGACAAGCCCAATAAGCTACCCAAGTTTTGATTTAGCTTCAGAAAGATTACTGACAGAATTGTCTTTAAATCCAAAACACAAGTATTCACCAATGGACCTACAATAACTATTAACTCAAAGCGGAGCTGGCTGGAGAACAGGAAGAAGTTGTGGAGATATTATTATGTATATATTATTACAAAAACCTTTGAATTCAAAAGAAAACAAAATTTAAAAACCCATTTTAGTTGTTGATGCTTTTATTCCCCATTTTTTTCAGGATAGATAAAACTTAAAAACAAATGTTCATCTTGAGTTTTGAGGAAATGCTAATGTGCATTATCTCCAATAAAGAAAACACGCACAATACATAAAGAATGTTCCTTTCCAAATTCCCCCTAACAGACCCTTCCAGAGAAAGAAAATCCAGATCCTTTTAAAAAAACACAGAAAAGCTCAGTGCTCTGTGATGACCTGGAGGGGTAGAACAGTGGTGTGGGAAGGAGGCTCAAGAGGGAGAGGAATATATGTACACATATAGCTGATTCACGACACTGCATAGGAGAAACTAACACAACACTGTAAAGAAATTATATCCCAATGAAAATATAGAACATAAGAACAGCTAATATATAAAGAGCTTATTGTATGCTAGGCACTGTATTAAGCATTTTTACACATTTTTTTTCTAATTTAAACCTCACAACAATCTTATAGAAGCAGCTATTATTATTTTCACTATACAGATGAAAAAAGGTGAGGTTTATGTGAGTTTTTAAATAAGCTGTCTAGTGCCACAAAACTTGTAAGTGGCAGACCAGAGGCTCACTTCTAAACCATACTTTTAACCAACATGCTCTTATCATCCCCTAAATTATTTTTATGATGAGTATCTGGTTTATTTAGTAATAAAATTGTTACCAAAATTCCCACAGTATTATCATTTTATCATGTAGCACATAGCAGTCAATGTGAAAACAACTTGCACTCTTCCACTTTTTAATATAGGACTGTATCCTGAGAGGAATAATGGTATTATCTGAAGAACAATGCTGGTTCTTCATGAAATTTGATAAAAATAATGTCCCAACTTTCCAGTTGTGGTCTACTATGGGGCAGGAACCATTCTCTAATCACAGTACCACTTGTGCCTCTATAGCCCTAACGGTGTCTGGCACATAGTAGAAAGTCAATAAATATTTTTTAATGAATAAAATTGGAAAGACCAAGTGATCCCTAAAAAAAGATGTCAACTGTTTTATTGATCTTTAAAAATTAACTGAGATCTATCCATGGCATTGGTTAGCTCTTCTACTTACATGTAAGCATCAACTAATGAGCATCTGATTGATTCACAGATTGCTCAACTAGCTATGAATCATTTTGATTTTTAAAAAAATTACAGCCAAAAAGAACAATGTTGCCTTTTATAGGCCAAATGGAATATCTGAACAGATCCTCCCCCAGAATCTGCTCTAAACTTATGCCACAATCTACTTGCAGTAGGATCATTACTGAAAAATAAAGAGAGGAAGAAGAAAAGACAAGGAATAGGAAACAGTGAGAGAAGAAAAAGTTATAAAATAAAAGAAAAAGGGAAAGAAAGAAATCATTCTTTCCCCAGACTTACTGAGGTATAATTGACAAGAAAAAAATGATCTTTTAAAAATACCCATCTTAGAATAAAAGAGAAGCAGTTTATTGTGCATGTAAACATCAGATATGAATTGAAATCTAGGTTCTTCCAAAACATGCTGAATAATTTTGTATTAATCATTTTAATTCTCAACCTCCTTTTCTCATCTGTGGGCGTGAGCCTAGCCCCCGAATGACTTTTAAAATGAATTCTTACTTTCTTCTCTCAGGAACCAACTCAAATGGTACCTGCTTGTTCAAAGTCCTTGTCAGAAACCAATCCCTCTGGATTATTTTCTCTATGAATTCTAGTGTTTTACAAAATCTCCATAAATTCCCATCCACACTAGACAGATGGATATACTTAAGAGAGTTTTGATAATAAAATCTTCTTTAAAACTAAACCCTAAACTTGTAAACAGAAATACGAATTAGCAACATATATGAAATATTTGTTAGAAACGTACACAGTTCATGCCCCCTGGGAATACACACTACTCTCCACCTCAGAAAGACCATGACTATTTACATATAATCTCTATGCAGTATGCACTGTTGAGGCCTACTAGGCAGGGTTAAAGTGGGATTTTCAACAAGGCTCACAAGTCCTGAGGTTACATACACATGAATTAAGGATGTTTAATCCAACTAAAGATACCATCTTTTCATATTTAAAGCAGCTTCCCTTAAACAGGAAAAATACAAAACACATGAGCTGGCTGGGACAGCAAAGCTCCTGCAGAGGTGATGTGAAGGTCCAGTGTTTTAAACCATTTGAACATGTACTATGTTTACTTTCATTTCCAAAGCATATATGTCCTGTTAAAACCAAAATACTTTAAGTAAAAAAGCTATATATATATATATATATATATATATATATATAAAAAGAAACTTAGCAGATTTCAAAACTTAACAAACATCATTGCTTAAATATAATTAGGACTGTCAACATAAAATGAGAAGAAGGTATAGATTTTTTGGAGTGTGTGGATAAACACACATAAATCCGTAAACACGCAGAGAAAACAGTTAAACAGTTTCTACCTGTTTTTGTGTACTCCCTTTCAGATATTGTTCCCCTAGAGTCTTGGCCTCTGTTGCTTTCTAACTTGAATTCACAAAACTCAATGGCTCGTGGTTTTCAAAGCTTAGGGCTACGTTTGCAGAACAAAGTCGCTTTCTCTCTCTCTCTTTTTTTTGGTGGGTAGAAGTATGGGGACCACAGGAACAGTTAAATTCATGGCATGGCTGGTCTACCACACAGTCGGGGGAATTTTTTAAATAGAGCCTGTCACTCTCTTGGCCCATCAATGGGATTTCCTTCTCAAACTGCTGATTCGTTCAGGTACACAACAGAGGAAATTTCAGTTAACCTTTGTTTCACCCCAGGGAAAAATCTGTCTGAAAGTATAAAATGAATAGATTAAAAAAAAAAAAAATAAGCAGCTCAGCCACAGGGCCATTCTCCTAGTGTTCACTGCAGCTTAAGTTAAACAGTAAAAAGGGACAGCGGAATGCTTCATTCCCAATGGAAAATCTGAGCACAATATAGGACTTGGAGATCAGTAGGTCACAATTTATTTTGATGACTAAACCAAACCAACTGTCCTTTTTCTGTTTAATAAAGCTGAAAAATTCCCCTTCTGATAATTTTATGAATCAGTTATGATAATTTTTTCATATCACCATTACCCTACAATTTGACTGAGGTGCCTATAACAAAGTCTGCATCTTCAATTTTCTTAAAACAACAAAAAGTAACTCAAGAATAAAGTAGTATAATGGGGAGAAGGGGAAAGTAAGGATAGAATAAATCAGCTTCTTATTAAATTCTGTTATTTGTTTTAAAATAAAAATTAAAGTGGGTAAGGGCAAAAAAAGGAGACCATTTTTCCATTATAAAGTTCTCTGCTTTTAAATGGGAGTTTTTGGAAAAGCTACAGTAAGATTTAGATGTGAAATCTTGTGGTGAGGAATAAAAGCAAAGAAAACAACATAAAATTTGTTTCCCTGAAATTAAGATAATAAGATATATAGAGAATTATAAAAATACTTTTTAAAAATATAAATTTTAGGATAGGGAGGATATACACTGGCTACCTAGGTTTTATTTCTTGCAAATGATTTCTGAACCTCACGGAACAGAAAATGCATTGTTCTATCAATACTTTTTATACATATTATCATGCATAACTCCTATACATTAACTATAAACAGACAGCACAGCTCTTAAGAACAATAGCAGGATACATTTTGCCTCTGGACTAACGTCATGACTCAAGGCGTTCTTGCTTAAATTTTCTTACCATCTTTTTATGAAAACATTTTGGGGGTGATAAAATACACACAATGTAATATTTACCATCTTAACCATTTCTAAGTGTACAGTAGACATTAAGTACATATTACTGTGCAACCACCACCACTACCCATTTCCAGAACTTTTTTAATCTTGCAAAAGTGAAACTCTATATCCATCAAACAATATTTTACCAATATTTGATGGAGAAATTGGAAAATATGTTCTTGTTCTACTGACAAGTTCTCTGCTCCTGAAAGTGCAGCTGATGCTCATAATATCACAATTCATTCAGAAGAGACTGGAAATAAGATGGCTATCGCACATCTTGCTCAAAAGGGTTAAGATAGAAAAGACAGACTTAAAAGGTGGAAGGAAAGTGGAACCCTGTGACCTTAAGAAATACACACTGGATCAAGGACAAAGTGGACATCTTTATTACAAAGCAAGACTTTAAATACAGAATATTAAAGAACATTTCCTTATATTTGCACATTTTAATAATCAAAAGAAGTCAGAATTCATCTCTCTTGTCAAAAAGTTCTCTCAGCATTCGTAGCCTAGGAAACAGAACCAGCTAGATAAGTAGACTGGCTACTGGGAACTGAGGGGAAATCATTACTAAATGTCTACGTGAGATCAAGTACAATCACGCGTGGTAAGAGAGATTTAAAGGCCTAGAGGAGGGCTTCTCTGGTGGTCCAGAGGTTAAGAATCTGCCCTCCAACGCAGGGGACACAGGTTCAATCTCTGGTTGGGCAACCACGAAGTCACATGCTGTGGGGCAACTAGAGAAGGCCACGTGCTGCAGCAAAGACCCAGCCCAGCACGACTGAATCAATGAATAAATAAGTCAGTAAACACCGAGGGCATATTTTACCAGGTTTTTCTGAAAATCTGTTCTCTGTACCAGAAAACGTGAAAGTGAAAGTCGCTCAGTCGTGTCCAACTCTTTGTGACCCCATGGACTATACAGTCCATGGAATTCTCCGTGTCAGAATACTGGAGTTGGTAGCCTTTCCCTTCTCCAGGAGATCTTCCCAACCCAGGGACTGAACCCAGGTCTCCAGTACTGCAGGCAGACTCTTTACCTACCTGCTTGACATCATATATAAATAAATTCCTCTGTACTCTGTAGTTACTATTCTCTACAGAAACAGAAATACAAGTCTGCTCTGTTCTTTGTGTTCACAACAGCATTTCTAAAGGTCAGTGCTCTGAAATGAACCCTGGTGGCTCAGTGGTAAAGAATCTGCCTGCAATGCAGGACACCAGATTTGATCCCTGCATCAGGACCCCTGGAGAAGGAAATGGCAACCCACTCCAGTATTCTTGCCTGGAGAATCCCCACGGACACAGGAGCCTCGCGGGCTACAGTCCATGGGGTCATAAAGAGTCGGACATGACTGAGCATACACATTCTCTTACATAACTGTAATACAAATATAAAAAATCAGGAGAAAAACAGTTACACAGCAGTGTCATCAAATCTAGATTTATTTGGACTTTGCCAATCGGGGTCACAAAGAGTCAGACATGACTGAGCAACTAACACACAGAAAAACAACAATATAAGTCTGCCCTGTTCTTTGGTTTCACGACAGCATTCTAACGGTAAATGCTCCAAAATGAACCCATCAGAAACACTAAGAACAAAGATAAAATAATATAAAAGTTATTTTAAGAAACACCAAGGTTAAAACGTTTGTTAAAGTGGCAGGAATCCATGGGAGATAACTTTGCATGGAAAAGAAGATTCCAAAATTCCAAAGATTCCATATATTAGACTGAATGAATAACAGACTGATATAAAAGTAACAACACTTCGGCAGGCTGGGTCATAAAGTCCAAACAAACAGGTGATAAAAATTCAAGAGACTCAAGTAAGATTTCTGAGCCAGGGGTGGGATGGGATTAAAGGTGGATGAGATGGAAGCAGCTTGTGGCAGTGGTGGCATAGAGAAATAACAGCAGCAAAAGCAAACACTTAAAGAACTACTTAGAATATTCTATCAACTCTGGAAAAGAATGCATATTCTGCTACTGGGTTTGGGGGTCGATATATGTCCATTAGATCAAGGTGGGTGACAGTATCATTCTGAAATATGTCCTTATGCTTTTTTGTTGGAGTACAGTTGATTTACAATGTTGCGTTATACCCTTAATCTAGCATTGTGATCGATTACTGAGAAATGGGATATGTATTGATATATCTGATTATGATGGTGGACTTCTCTTACTCCCTTTAATCCTGTCAAATTTTGCTTTATCTATTTTGAAGATTTGTTTTTGTGCCTTTCCTGATGACTTGATCCTTTAATTTTCCTGAAATGTCTTTGTTTTTCTCTACTACTACTCTCTGTTTCAGAAGTCTACTTTTCTGATAATATAACCACTACAGTTTTCATGTGCTTACTTTAAAAGCATGTTGCATCTATTGTCCCTATATTTATAAAAATTTCTCGTTTGGTTTTTAACAATTTGACTGAGTCTCTTGAACATATTCAATTTTATTTTTCACCAATTTAGGGCGTTCTTTCCTATTATATACGTTTTCTGCCCATTTTCATTCTTCTTTCCTTCTGAGACAGCAATGACACCTTTTATATTGTTTTTTAATCTTTTATTGTTTCATAGTTCCCTCAGGTGCTGCTTTTTAAAATTTATTTTCATAATATTTTTTCTCTCTGTTTTACAGACTGGATAATTTTGGTCTTCAAGTTCACTGACATTCTCAATCTGTTATTAAGCTCATCCGGTTGACTTTTGTATGCCAGATAATGTATCCTACATCCTTGAACACAGTCAATATGACTTCTTTAAAATCCCTGTCTGCTAATTTCAACACCTGGGTCATCCCAGAGTCAGTGTTCATTAATTGCCTTTACTTAAGTATGCATGGAACAACAGACTGGTTCCAAATAGGAAAAGGAGTTATGTCAAGGCTGGATACTGTCACCCTGCTTATTTAAATTATATGCAGAGGACATCATGAGAAACGCTGGGCTGGATGAAGCACAAACTGGAATCAAGATGGCTGGGAGAAATATCAATAACCTCAGATATGCAGATGACACCACCCTTATGGCAGAAAGTGAAGAAGAACTAAAGGGCCTCTTGATGAAACTGAAAGAGGAGAGTGAAAAAGTTGGCTTAAAGCTCAACATTCAGAAAACTAAGATCATGGCATCCAGTCCCATCACTTCATGGCAAATAGATGGGGAAACAGTGGCTGACTATATTTTTATGGGCTCACTGCAGATGGTGACTGCAGCCATGAAATTAAAAGACTAGCTTACTCCTTGGAAGGAAAGTTATGACCAACCTAGACAGCATATTAAAAAGCAGAGCCATTACTTTGCCAACAAAGGTCTGTCTAATCAAGGCTATGGTTTTTCCAGTGGTTATATATGGATGTGAGAGTTGGACTATAAAGAAAGCTGAGCACCAAAGAACTGATGCTTTTGAATTGTGGTGTTGGAGAAGACTCTTGAGAGTCCCTTGGACTGGAAGGTGATCCAAGCAGTTCATCCTAAAGGAGATCAGTCCTGGGTGTTCACTGGAAGGACTGATGTTGAAGCTGAAACTCCAATACTTCGGCCACCTGATGCGGAGAGCTGACTCATTTGAAAAGACCCTGATGCTGGGAAAGATTGAGGGCAGGAGGAGAAGGGGACGACAGAAGATGAGATGGTTGGATGGCATTCACCAACTCAATGGACATGGGTTTGGGTGGACTCCAGGAGTTGGTGATGGACAGGGAGGCCTGGCGTGCTATGGTCCATGGGGTCGCAAAGAGTCGGACACAACTGAGTAACTGAACTGAACTGAACTGAAGTATGCATGAAATTTTTCAGTTTCTCCATTTGTCTGCTAATTTTGGATGGTATCCTGAACCTTGTGAATGACACTTTGTAGACTATGGATTTTGTGAGGTTTCCTTGAAGAGAGCTGTTGTCTGTTCAAGGATCAAAAATTTGGCAAATATTTATATGCATAGTTTGGGCTTTCCCCTCTGTGAATTCCCCTTCATGGTCCAGCTGCTCTAGAAGCCTCTCTCTTCTGATTCCCAACATCAGTAAGACCGAATTTCTTTCAGAGTTCTAGCCACTCCCATACTACACCAATTAGTGACTGCCCTCAGGCAAAAATCCACAAAACCAGGAAACTCACTCAATTCTGTTACTTTACCCCAAAAGTTGACTCCCTATCATTTTCTACCTGCTTTTGGTTGGTCTCCAGTACCTTTAGATATTTTGTTTTTAAGTATTAAGGTATGCTTCAAAAGGGATGAATGTTTGTAAAGACTGTATTATATAAACATTTACATTATACTATTTTGTCCAGAGTATAATTATCCATGGGAAGGTTCACCCATCATGAACAGTTCTGCCATTACTAGAAGCAGAACTATGGGATTGCTTTTTTAGCATGGTGTTGTAATATTCTTCTTAATCTTTTTTTTCTTAGCTTTATTCAGGTAAGGATTGAGTTTATATTCTTTACTGCTCTGTCCCTTTCCCCTAGCAAAGGGCTTGTCACATAATAAGTTGTGTTCTGTAAATATTTGTTGAATGAATGGATGAGGAAATAGGTCAAAGTGAAAATTATCAATAAGCATCAGAAAATTCCGAGGAGGAGGAGGGTAGTTTCAGTTAGTGTGATTAGCAATTTCTCATCATTTAAGAGACCTGGCTTTCTTCTTAGAGGCAAAGAAATCTACCACTAGTTTCCAAATATGATGCATTATTTATAGGATTTAGATTGTTTTAAACTATAGCTTCTTGTTTTCTGGATAAGTCCAGTCACCAGTTTTATTATTCAGGGGTCCCATACTGAATATAAATCTTTTTCATCAGAGAAAATGTTACATTTTAGTTCTCTGGGCAAATTAATTATGATTTACTCTTTTAGGCCACCTTCTAAATTCCTGGGATAATTATATGAGATTCTAATTTTCAAAACATTCATTTGCAAATAGCTCATGAATACTACCCAATTTCCCAAAAGACAGTACGAAAATGAACACCCTAAATGATGGGGAAGGCAATTACCATCTATTGAGGCACTGCTAGGTGAAAAGCTCTATAATAAGTGTTTTATCTCATTTAATCTTCTCAATTACCCTATGGCATGGATATTATTACCAACTATTTACAGATATGTAAACTAAAGCTCAAAGCTGGCCAAGGTCACACAGTAGGTACGGAATAGAGCATGAATTAAAATTTGATAAGTTTTGACTATACTGAAATCAAGCACTTTTGTTCATCAAAAAAAACAAAACATTCTATTAAGAGAGTAAAAAGGCAAGCCACAGACTGGGAGGAGGTATCTAACCAACATATAAAGAATTCACATCCAGAATATATAATAAACCCCTACAAGTCTGGACAAATAAATAGGAAAACTAACAAAAGACTTGATGAAAGTGAAAGAGGAGAGTAAAAAAGTTGGCTTTTTAAGCTCAACATTCAGAAAACTAAGATCATGGCATCTGGTCCCATCACTTCATGGCAGATAAATAGGGAAATAGTGGAAATAGTGGCAGACTTTACTTTTCTGGGCTCCAAAATCACTGCAAATGGTGACTGCAGTCAAAAAATTAAAAGACGCTTACTCCTTGGAAGAAAAGCTATGACCAACCTAGACAGCATATTAAAAAGCAGAGACATTACTTTGTCAACAAAGGTCCATCTAGTCAAGGCTATGGTTTTTCCAGTAGTCATGTATGGATGTGAGAGTTGGACTGTGAAGAAAGCTGAGCGCCGAAGAATTGATGCCTTTGAACTGTGGTGTTGGAGAAAACTCTTGAGAGTCCCTTGGACTGCAAGGAGATCCAACCAGTCCATCCTAAAGGTAATCAGTCCTGAGTGTTCATTGGAAGGACTGATGCTGAAGCTGAAACTCCAATCCTTTGGCCACCTCATGCGGAGAACTGACTCATTTGAAAAGACCCTGATGCTGGGAAAGATTGAAGGCGGCAGAAGGGGACGACAGACGATGAGATGGCTGGATGGCATCATCAACTCAATGGACATGAGTTTGAGTAAACTCTGGGAGTTGGTAATGGATAGGGAGGTCTGGCGTGCTTCAGTCCATGGGGTTGCAAAGAGTTGGACACGACTGAGCAACTGAACTGAACTGAACTGAGCAAGACTTAAAAAAAAAAAAAAAAAGCCCTTCCACAAACGAGGGTATCTAAATACCAACAAACATGAAGGTTACTTGACTTCTTTCTGATGTTAGGTAAATACATATTAAAGCCACAATAAAATACTTTTCACCTACAAAAACAGAATTAAGAACACTAACAATCTTTAGTGTTGGCAAGGATACAGACTATGGGAACTCTCATAATCTCTTGGTTAGAATGTAAACAGGTACAACCACTTTGGAAAAAATGTCTGTCATTATCTATTCAAGTGGAGGGTATGCATACCACAGAATGAAACAATTCTAGTCCTAGGTATATTCCTGAAAGAAACTCAAGACATGTACATTAGGGGCAGAACTGTTAGCAGCAGTAAAACGCCCATTTACGGCAGGCCGTAAAGCCCTGGTGCGGTCATAAAATGACGCATGTTGCATTGACTGACAGCCGGCACAGTGAGCCACAGCCACATGATGTATGAAGGAAGGCGGATACGTACAAAATACACATCCTCCAAGTCCTTGACACAAACCTCCAAAACAGGCAAATCCAGATAATAGTTTAGGGACTACAGCAGTGATAAAACTGTAAAGAAAATCAAGGAAAATATTACCTCTAAAGTCAGGCAATCTTTTGGAAGAAAGCAAAGTTTATGATCAGGGAGGGGGATACTAAGGGCTTCACTGTTAGTAGCATCTTTATATTGTTGAAGTGATGATGACATGAGTTGTTTGTTGTATAACCATTCATCAAAGTAGATGTTAAATTTGAGAAGAACATGCTGGAGAGACCTGCTTCCCTAGTTATTATTAGTATAACGTTCTAATACTTAAGACAGTGGGTTTCAGGTACATGAATGGATAGATAGTTCACGGAAAGACTTGCATTCGTAAACTTGATATATGACACTAGTGTCACTGCACGGGGAACCAAGGTTATTCCATAAATGGTGCTGAGATAATGGGAAAAAAGAAAATTGAAATTCATCTCTCACCATATACAAAATTCATCTCTTGGCATATACAAAAAAAATTCCAAGTGGATTAAAATCCCAAATATGGAAAGCAAAATTTTTTAATTGTGTAGGAATAAAAAATATATTTTAAAGCCTCAGAAATGGGAAGGATTTTTAAAGAACAGACTATTAAGGAAAAGACAGATAAAATAACTACATTAAAATTTAAAACTTTTACATACCAAAAGACATACATCACTAACAAATGATGGATAGTTGGTAGTTTAGATAAAATTGTATCAATACAAATTTATGAAGTTGACAGTTGCACTATGGTTACATAAGAGAAGATCTCCATTCTTAGGAAATATACACTGAAGCATTCAGGGGTAAAAGAACAGACATGATGTATTTAACTTAAGAAAGGTTCAGAATATAAATATACACACAGTCAGATATATAGATACATAAACATATATACAGTGTGATTAATAAAACAGCTGGAGGAAAATATAAATAACTGAATCTGGATAATGGGTATAGAGGTATTCTTTGTATTATACTATTTTTATTTTTGCAACTTTTTATAAATTAGAAATTACTTCCAAAGAAAAAGTGATGCTTTTTTTTTTTTTAAAGACATCATTAAGAAAAATGGAAAGAAGCCATAAACCGGGAGGAAGTGTTAGTAATGCATATAGCCAACAAAGGGTTCATATCCAGAAAATATAAAAATTTCTATAAATCACTAAGGGAAAAAATAGACAACACACAGGAAAAAAGTTGGCAAAAGATAGGAACAGGCAATTAACAAAAGAAACATGGAAGAATGATGCAAGATCCAATAAACATACGAAATGATGCTCAGCCTCACTAATAATCAGAGAATCAGCAATCTAAACTATGAGATACAACCGCAAAACAGAAAATTTTGACATCCCAAATATGACCAGGACAGAGGTGAAGAAGGACTCATACAATCATGCCTGTAGGGATGCTTTGCAAAATCTAGTAAAGCTGAAGACCACCCTATGACTCAGTAATTCTACTCCTAGCTACACACTTAGGAGTTCAGGGAGAAACTCTCATATATGTGTACCAAGAGATAGGTAGAAGAAAATCCATAACAGCATTATTGGTAACTGCAAAAACTTCCAACAATCTAACTGTCCATCAATAACAAAATGGATGTATTAGTGGTACACTCATATAACAGAATATTATACAGCAGTTAAAAATGAACTAGGGCCACATATATCAACATGAATGCATCTTACGATTATAATGCTGACTAAGGAGTAGTTCAGAAGTATACTTATAGGACAGTGCCAATAAGTTAGAAAACATGCAAAGTAATTACAGGTTGCCCAGATGATAAAGAATCTGCCTGCAATGCAGGAGACTCAGGTTCAATTCCTGGGTCAGGAAGATCCCCTGGAGAAGAAAATGGCAACCCACTCCAGTATTCTTGCTTGGAGAATCCCATGGACAGAGGAGCCTGGAAGGCTACAGTCTACGGGGTTGCAAACAGTTGGATACAACTGAGCAACTAACACACACACACACACACACACACACACACACACACACAAATATATAGTAAAAGTATGAAGAATGCAAGGAGCAAAGATAAACTCTATCATTAAAAAAGGTTTAAACAAAAAGCAAGGAAGTGATTACTAGAAAGATTAAAGAAATGAATATATGTATGGGTGAGGGAAGACATAACGGTATGATACAGAAGGGACATGCTTCAGAGGTACTGTCAAAGTCCTATTTCTTGACCTGAGTGATGGCTACATAAATGTTCACTTCATACTTTTCCTTTCATGTTTTATGTATGTACTTCATAACTTTTAGAAAGGCTTTCTTCCCCACCTCCAAACTAACAGGAATGATGAAACTGAATTCAACATAATTTGCATAGTAAGAGCAAATGATTGAGACAGGATTAAAAAGTCAACTTGTTGGCTATCTGAAAATATAAATTCTTTACTAGGTCAAATCACCAAACCTAGCAGGAACTTAAGAAAGTAAAAGGTAAATAATGGGAACAAACTTAAATTTCTGCTTCTCCCTTAGGACTTCCGACACACGAGTTACATTAAAGTCCTCATTAAAGATTTTTTTCCCCCTACTGTATTATGCTTGTATGTGCTCTTTCTTACTCATTCACTATTTTGGACATTTTCCAGCATACAAATGTTGAGAAAACAGTATAAAGAAGCTCCATGGATGCGGTTTCAATGATCTACTAAGTCATGGCCAATCTTATTTTATCTATTACCCTAACCAGTTCCCCTGCTTCCCTAATGAACTATTGTTAAGCAAATCCCAGACATATCATTTCATCTGTAAAAATTTCAGCATACTATCTCTAAAAGATAAGGTTCCTTTAAAACCTAACTGTAATACAATACCCACTTTAATTTTAATAATTCATTTAGCCTAATTATCTAAAAGATCATTTCAACATGTACTCAATATA
Organism: Odocoileus virginianus; assembly: GCF_023699985.2. Lineage (NCBI taxonomy): Eukaryota > Metazoa > Chordata > Mammalia > Artiodactyla > Cervidae > Odocoileus > Odocoileus virginianus. The sequence continues at coordinate 1,973,869 of NC_069691.1, forward strand.
GGAAAACTACCAATGACATACTTCACAATCTTTTCTCATGTTGTCTTTAGACTATAGCATATTTCGATTCAGAATAACCACATGTAGCTAGTGGCTACCATATTACATAACACTGCTCTATATTCTCTTTCAATAGCTAAAAGTCTAAGTGAGACTTAGCTGTGCTTATGACTCAGAGATAAACCTCTCTTCATCTGACCACTACTGTAAATCCAACTGCCTAGGTACCTCAGACTCAACAGGTTCCTAGCCAAACTCCTTCCTAAGACATTCCTTCTCAGTGTTTCTTAGTACATGGTGCGCCCATATATGCGGTGTACAAATCAGAAACCCGGTGTTGTTTTCCTTGTCTTCCTCTCCCTCAGCTTCCATACAGAATTCTTCACCAAGTTTTGATAATTTTCTTTTTTTTTTTTTTTCATTTATTTTTATTAGTTGGAGGCTAATTACTTTACAATACTGTAGTGGTTTTTGCCATACATTGACATGAATCAGCCATGGATTTACATGTGTTCCCCATCCTGATCCCCCCTCCCACCAAGTTCTGATAATTTTCATTTCTAAAACTGTATCAAATTGAATTCTTTCTCTCCAGTGCCACCTCACTAACCAAAAGTAGCAACATTTCATTCCTGGAATGCTGTAATAGCTTCTTGATTGGTCTTTCTGTATCTACTCAAGGTCTTCTGACCAAATTTCCATCCTGCAGCTTAGAGATCTTTTCAAAATGCAAATCTGATCCCGTAACCCCTGATTTACACACTTCAACAGTTCGTAACCCCTGATTTACACACTTCAACAGTTTCCAAATGCTTTAAAAATAAAGACCAAGAACCTTAACATGGCCTACAATGTCTGCAATTTCTGATCTTACTTTTCCAGTCTCATCTCACACTTTGTCCTCGAGCCACACCAGCCTTTTTTTCAGGACAGCAAACAAACCATTATTCATGAGAGGGCCTTTGCACATGTTATTTCCTTCGCTCAAAACAATTTTCGCACTATTTCAAATAACTGATTCTTACTCATCTTTTGGATTTCAACTTAAAAATCCACGTAACAGTTCCTTGGACCCCACACTTGGTTAGGATCTTCATTGCACATTCTCAGCACTGTTTTCTCTTTCTTCTAGAGCAGTTTGGCCATTTTGTATGCCCAATCTAGCACATAGTTAGTACACAACACATTTGCTTAAAAACCAAATAAATAGGGTACTGACAGTGATGCTAAAGTTGACAACTATGGAGTTTCATGAGAACAGGATTAATCCTTTGAAGGAGCAGAAATTCTGCTGATTTTCTAATGGGAGGAGGACAGGGCTCAAGAGGACATTAATGATTTTTGAAGTTTACTACTTTCTGTTTCTCTGCCAACCAAAGCATGACAGATCTGGAACCTATGTATACCTAACCTTATTGACCATGTAGAGAAATATGGTTTATCAGTAAGCTCTCATTATTTTGTAATAGTAGCCTGTTAGTTCTGAGAGCACTTTAGACATGCTAGGAGTTTTTTTTAAATATTCACAAAGAGTGTGCTGTGCTAAGCCCTGTGGGGAACAAAAAGTCTAAAACACAGTTTCTGCTCTGAGGAACTTACAATCAAGTTGGGGCACAAATAGAACACATTAAATGATAATGACAAAACCAATACATGAAGAAAACTAGATGAATGATACTACCCTACAGGAAAGGTGAACAAGGCTGAAAGAAGGAAAGACATGGGTTAATAGTGATCAGAGAGGAAATCTTCAAGAACAAAGTCAATGAAACTATTTTTAAAAATGAGATGATGTCCCTCTCCAACCAAGATCTTACCTTTTATTAATTACAAATGTTATTTTCCAATATATTCCTATCATATCTTCTGAGTAACAAATGGGAAAATTTCCACTACCTTTGTTACAGAAAACAAAATGATACATAACTCTTTCATGATCAGAAAGCAGTAAAATCAAATATACGTCCCGTATCATAATTTGATTTTTCAGAAAAACAATTACATATTCCTAGAGTTCTCAAAATACCTTTTAAAAATACTTACTAATTTTTAAGATTTCAGTTTATTGATAGTAAAAATTTTTGTGTGTGAAATAAGGGTATAAATATCTTATTTGTATGTTTCCAAGAAGGACATTATTGTGTCCCATAGCATTCCTGCTAAAGAACCACAGCTGAAATTACAACATGAGGAAACATAAGATGAACCTAAACCTAAGACATTTTACAAAATAACTGGCTGGTACTCTTAAAAGTGGCAAGATTATTAAACAACGAATAAAACTGTGCCAGACTAAAGAAGACCATAAAGTTACAATAACTAAATATAACCCTGGATTCTGGATTCATCCAGGCTTGGAAAAAGAATGGCAGTTATAGAATTAATGAGATTTGAATAAAATCTGATATTATTATCTCAGTATACAGTATAATATCACTGTTGATTTTCTGATTATGTGAACTGAGTACTATGGAGATAAATAGGACATCAGCAAATTGGGAAGCTGGGTGAAAGGTATACAGGAATTTTTGGTTTAAGTCCAATGTATTAAAAAACAAAAAGTTTAAAAATTACATTGTATATATATAAAATACACACATACACATACACACAGCAGCCCACCAAAATGTGAGGGTGTTGGGCTGGATGTTTAGAAATGGAATGTAAGCACATGAGAGAAAGAAGATGGTCATGGACTCCCAATTTCCCAATGCCAGATTACTGTTCTCAGGTTTTCAAAGGAAGATTTTCTCCTCTCTTTAGTGAGAATTGTAAACATCTGTAGAATATGTGTTTGGCTAGTTATTCTTTTTTATTCCAGTTTGAGATTTGGTGGCCATGTCGGAAAATTCAATGGTTCGTTTGGCTAATGGTGTCACGGAAAATGTTGTATGTAGATGCGCTAAGGTTTAGGACTATATTTCTTCCAAAAGAAAGGTTTCCCAAATGTAAGAATACATAGATTTTTATTAATTCACACACCCTAATCTAAGCTGAAAGATCTTCCTGTCTCAACAAGGTATATGCTGCTCTACAAATATTTATATAAACTACAAGGCAATGGTACCTCCTAGAGCCTTGGTGGGTTATGAATTTTGCTTTGGATGCAAGCTAATGGCACCAATCATTTCTATTATGATACCTAAGCAGCACAGAGGGCAAAATTCGCCTTTAGAAAATGCATACAATAGTTAGCAGTTTTATTTCATTTCATGTAACAGGAAAGATAATCTACCCATATCATACTCAAAGTTTTCTAATTCTATTATTTGGAATCTACAAATTCGCTTTTTTAAGATGGTGAATTTAAGTTGCTCAATGTTAATCATAATTTGGGGAATATAGTTTCTAGTATATGCTATACCTAAGAATTGTTCATCGGTGGTTTTGTATTTTTTCTATCAGTCTATAATTAAACTTACAAAAACACTCTGATTTCCCCTCATTATAATAAAGGTACATTCTGACATGTAACTCCTGCCCCCTCAAAAAATCTTCTTAAATATAAAGAAACTTCACATATTAAGCATTTGGGAAGATCATTCCTATTTTCTTGGATGAACTATATAAATGAGATAGGTTAAATCTTTTCAGTTTAAAAAAGGAATTAAGGTATTATTTTTTATCATACTGCTGTAGAAAGCAACAGTTCCTACTCTTCTAAAGTCTCACTCCCAAGATATCAAAGTGGCACGAGATTTGGGAGGGCGTGAGAGAAAGCCAGGCGTCCCAGAAAGAGAGACCGACTTGGAGATAAGCAAAGAGGCAGAGGACTACGGAAGAAACAGCGTGGCTCATGGAGAGTGCTCTGGCATACAGACTGGAAAAACAGACTGCAGCCACATCACTGAGAGGCTTAAATTCTAGGCTGAACAGGTTATATTTAATTTCTAGGCAACGGGGAGCCACTGGAAGTCTTTGAAACATAAAAGCCATGACGATATCTCTACCATAGGAAGGTCAGTCCAATAGCAATGTGGAAAGAACTTAAAAGCAGCAAAGGGACAGATTATCACTGTGACAGTCTGCCACAGCAGTAGCCTGGGGAAGGTAGAAGATGCAGGGCATTATCTAAGTAGAATCGGTAGGATTTGGCCTTTTCCAGAGAGACATATACAAGACTTGAATAACACCATTTCACTAAAAATAACTCAAAATTAGATAACAGTAAGCAAAAACATACCTAGAAACAACTAAGGTGAATTGAATTGGGCGTCAGGGGAATGGGGAACATTCTTTAGGGATCTTTGGCAATGTCTTCAACTCTGATCTTAAGAAGTAAAGAATTTAGTCCTGTAAAGTAGTCACATGATTCAAACTGAACACTTTACCTACCTTTTTAAAACTGAGGGCATGAAAAGCAGAAGGCAAATAAAAAGAAGATTCAGTCTCATATAGTTAAAAAAAAAAAAAGTAGTGTCATATGTTTCTTAATTCTGTCTGCTGAAAGGCTCCTTTCTCAAGGGTATCACCTAGGGAAAAGATTCATAATTGCTAAATGGATAGCTGCAGTTCTTTACCAGGAGGAAGAACATCTGTTTTCTCTCCTGATGGGATACAGGTTTCCTAGGCTACCGAATTTATCCTATTCCTATATCCTACACTGCCATACACAATTCAGAAACACAAACTTAAATGTGGGAATACACAAATCAAAGCTTATTTTGTTACAACTTAACAAACATTAGAAGAGCCTGGTTTTCTACCTCAAACATGTCTTTTAACACCCTTTTTCACAGGCAATTTCTTCTTCTCTGATGAGAGTTCAAGACTAACTACCAGGGAGAGGTCTAAAGAAAACAGCAGGTTTTCCTAAGGGATCCTAAGCATCAGCAAGCATAGATTAAAAAAAAATTTTAAGTACATTTTAATTTTTACAAGTAATACCATTTTACATTTGTGTGTCATTTCACAGTTCATAAAATGTTTCCATAATACTCCAACTTTCACAAGCATCCATCAAGGAGAGTAGTATTTCCTATTTTTTCTGTTTTACAGAAGAAACGGAACAAGTTTGTCACAAAACTAGTAAGTGACACAGCAGGGGCTCAAAATCAGGTATCGAAACATTTAAATGATTTCACCACTGAAGACAGAAATTTTATAAGGTTTGAGATTTTTTTATATCAACTAAAGAATCCTGGGCTCACATTTCTCCATGGTCACCAAGCTCATGTCAGGTCTTAACTATGTATAAAGTGAAAGCCACTCAGTTGTGTCTGACTCTGCCCCTCCATGGCCTATACAGTCCATGGAATTCTCCAGGCCAGAGTACTGGAGTAGGTAGCCTCTTCCTTCTCCAGGGGATCTTCCCAACCCAGGGATCGAACCCAGGGCTCCCACATTGCAGACATATTCTTTATCATCTGAGTCACCAGGGAAGCCCTAACTATGCATAAATCTTTCCTAAGACAACGCAGACTGGTTGGGAGATGAGACGGTATATGATCTGCTCCTAACTGTGAATAACTACTTCCTACTATTTTGACTAGATTTTCAAATTTCCTAAATATATAAGTTACTCTTTCAGATAATCTTTTAAAAATTATTTTAAAGTATGGATTAGGGTCTTAAAATCTCTCAGATCTGAACTAACTGGCTAAGGGTGTTTGCTCTTACTTGAAAATGGAGATACATTCTAGCTAACTTCTGAAGGAATCTTCAAATATCCCAATTAATCTTTGTATCTGTAGTCTTCTCCAAATGCGTATTTATAATACACAATGGAATTGGCCAAGCAAAAAAGATGACATAAAATAATCTGAAAGATAAAGTAATTAGTAAATGAAAAGGTTTGAAGACTTTCATCTCTAATCTTTTGATCTTAACTGTAGGATTTTTAGAAGGATATATGTTTCCTTAGTAAAGATTAATATATACTGAGTTATTAAAGTGTATATGAATTTTAGAAATAACATGTCATAAAAAGTCTTACACAAAAATATTCACTAGTAACAAGCTATATATTTAACTGAGAAATATAACAAAAGCCAGAACATTTTTCACTTTTTCTTTTGAAAATATGAAATAAAAAGAGTATATAGAAAGATCTGGTAAATCAAAAACTAAGGCAGGAATAAACAGCTATTTTTCAAGAAGAGACTGAAATGCTAAAATATGTTCTATTCACTATTCTGGTATTATAGTTAGGTGAGCACCAAAGTTGACGCTAATCCCATAGATTTACAAGCCTGGAGAATAAAATAACTATGGATGGGCTTATAAGAAATAAGTCACAAAAAATCTAGAATGAGAAATTAAGAACAGAAGCACTGGTTTTAATAAGAATCTTTTGTAAAATCATTTCCAACATGAAATTATTAAATGGATTAAGGAAATTTTGATGCCAATCTTTAAGAAAATACGTAAGAAATATATTCCATGAAAAGATCATCTTGGTTAATCCAGGTATTTAAGTACTTTTGAAAATCTTTTTTCCTAAGGAGGGATGAACATACTAAAGAACATCTTCAAGGTAAATCTTAAGAATTTAGTTAAGAAAGAAACAGCATAGAGTGTGCCCATTAAGACTGAACAGGCAAAACTCTACGGTAGGAAGAAAGTCCATAAGAACATGTGGACGAGAGAAGATGGCCCCATCTTTTCTGTCAACAATGTTTTTTTCTAAGAGATGAAAAGAAACTACAGCAGAGTTTTACAAAGCTGCAGAGTCACAAAACAAGATAATGTTAGTATCAAAGACACAACTAAAATATTGATTTGGCAAAAAAATGATTTTCCTAGGACCCACTGGGAGTTCTAGATGGCACAGATGACCAGGAGAGGGCAGCTCACCACTGCAGCTGTGAGTAAAGATGCGAATTTGGCATCAAGGGGATACTCTACCTTGCTTACACTTTCCATATACAAATAATGAAGAAGTAAAGATACTGCTATTTAAACTCTAAACAGATAAAATATAATAGCACAAGTCATTACAATGAGTACCTAGTAAGAAAAACTTCTGATAAGCAAGCTGGAACTAATAAAGTAAGAAGAACAACCTAAAGTTCCTGACCCTCTCAGATAAACAGAATAAACAGCACTGGCAATTACACTCGTTATGATAGTGTAGATTTACTATCTTTTTATAATCCAATGTACTTTTTGTAAACAACCACTTTCTTACAGTTTATTTAAGTTTTCAGGTATTCAAACTTTTTACCAAAATAAATTCATAAAAACACAATGAATTCAATTAAATATACTCTCTCATACATCAAAGGATTTGGGGAAAAAAAAAATCACCACCTTACATTAACCTATTACAAAACCCAGTACTTCCTCTTGAATTACATATATATATATATCTTTGAAATACGTTCTGTTTATAATCTGTGTTGCAAGCATAAATTTGAAGATTTGTATTGTCAAAAAAAAAAGAAAAAGAAAATGGATTGCTGTTATCAAATAGACCTGTCTGGTTTTCATCAAAAGAATGACAAAGGATTGAAACTTTTCTAATTGTTAGGAGACTGTATAGACTGACATAATTTCTTCTTTTGGGGCTGAAATCCACTCAAGGAGTATGGGAGTAAAACACTCTGAGCATCATGAGTAATTTATCTTTTAAGAGTCACATTCCTTCATTTACTAAAAAATTCTGGTTCCTATGAACATAATAACTGGAAGAAAAGTAATTAGACTATAAGTCTCTTAATATTTATTTCATCAGTGTATTACCTGTTGTTTAGATCAACTGAGAAGAAATACTGAAAAAGAACAAAGGCAATACTGATTACATAAATGGTTAAAAACTATTTAAACATGGAATTTCATTTCCTTGGTGAATTTCTTGATTTGAAGTTTAACTGCAGTACTTCTGAGCCCTTTTTATGTTATACTGTCCAAAGAAAATGATGTTTATACGGCACATTAGGTTAAATGGAGGAGGGCATTTTCAGTTCCAACACTGGCCCAGAAGCTCCAAATGCCCCAGGTTCTAACAGGTCACTCTGGGGACAGAGAGAGTTGGTATCTTGCTCACCTGTAACTTACTTCAGTCAAAGCCAGTTAGGGAGTTCTTATATAAGTATCTTTGACCAAATGTAAGGAGCTAGGCAGAGAATAAAGGAGTAGCTGCAAATCTAGCTCACCGAAGACGTTGTTTTACGATACAGAACGAGTGCTGGGGGAAGCGAAGCAGCAGCTGAGTGTAAACAGGGTCTGTGGGTTTGACTTCTTCACCTTTTAAACACACTGACAGTTTCCACTCCTGTGTGTATGGTCTATTTTTCTTTTGGACCATTTTTTTAAGGTCTTTATTAAGTCTGTTACAATTATTGCTTCTGTTTTATATTTTGGTTTTTTGGCCACAAGGCATGTTGGATCCCAACTCCCCGACCAGGGATGGAATCCACACCCCCAACACTGGAAGGTGAAGTCATACCCACTGGAGCACCAGGGAAGTCTCTCCTACCTTTTTTGAAAAGCCCTGTTCATTTTAACAAAGACAAAAGGCATTTAGTTAGAGAAATTTCCTCTAAAAATATTGCTGTAGTTTTAAAGAAGAAGAAAATAATAAAGTTATTAGAGATATTTTTCTTGATTGTCTTTTTAAAAAAATCTCTCACGTGGGTACAAGATTTATAGAGGAAATCCATGGTATCAGCAACTGCCAAACCTCTAGTTTCTAGCATTGAGGACCTGTAGGTGATGTGTAAATATATAAATTAATCAAGTCACCAGAGTCAGAACTAAATAATAATCTATAGTCTCTCCCTTTAATCAAAAAAGAGAGATCAAAATTTTTAAATTTCAAATGGTAACTAAAAGAAAGATAAATAATAAAGTAAATCAATAGAGTAATTCATCTGAATTCCACTGCAAAGACCTGCCTCAGAGATCCCCCAAATGATTAAATTGTTACAGTTCTGGCTGCTAGGGAGTTCAGCTTCCAAAGGCCCCCAGGGGAGCAGCAAGTCTTTACTAAGGACACAAGTTTTTAAAGGAAACTCAGCCAACACCTGCATGAAAACAACCCAGTTTCGGCCCCTAATGAGGGTAGGGGCTCTATTAAGTCACAGAGACAAATCTGCCTAAAGGCAGTTCGGCAGCAAACTCCAGTAAACTGGACAGGGACAGTATGCTGGGCGCGCCGCTTCACAGCTGCACAGGAGCTGCTCTCAGAAGGGGCCTGGGCTTGGCTGGGTGCTCTGCGTTGCCATCCTGAAATTCTGCATCATTTTATCTTTGAACTTATGCTTTATAACTGAAGATCAGTGGACCAGTGGAACACTAGAAGAGGAAACATGCCAAGTGTAAGCATATCCACCAAGCAGTTGGCCATGGCTTACCAGCCCGAATGTGCATACCTGAGGCAGTCGTGGGTACCGCAAGGCACTCTGGGTCAGCCAGAACCGAGCCCACAGTGGCACAACAACAGTGGCAGTGTCCCCAGGAAAGAGGAGGGGCTCTTCACCAGACTGTGCAGCGGAAAGCCTGCTTACCCATCTGTCCTTGAAACCTCTCCCAGTGGTGTATGCACAAATATTAACTTCTCAGTGTGAGTGCCCAGGACAGGATGTGCCAGTGCTTATTAGTAAACTTTTTTCAGTAAATTACTGCAAAGTAAAACCATAATACATGGTTATTAGCATGTCTGGGAGTTATCAGACTTCAAAGAATTTAGTTTTGGAAAACCGTTGCAACGTTGCAACACACAGGCTTCAAAACAGAAATTAAAGATTGTTGCATGTGATGGAAAAGAATATTATTTACACATGACGCTCTGGATGAACCAGTTATTAACACAGAAGACAACTTAAAACTTAATTTTTCCTTATTATTGAAGATAGAGTGACAGAATACATAACCAGACATGGTGAATTCTACACAACTCATGAAACCATTTTTGGTTGCCCATACAGCCCCCACAGATCATAGGAAATGGCAGAGGTTGAATACATGTCTCTGTATAACTGAACCACGTTGTTGTACACCAGAAACTATCACAGCATCATTAATCAACTACATTTCAATATAAAATAAGGAGCTAAAAAAGTAAATAGAGAAAATATTTAAATGCCAATATACAAATTTACATTTAAAATCAAATTCACAAAAGTTGATTATACAAAGTTAGATGTTTTAAGAAAAATCGCTCTGTAAATATCATTGGCTCTGGATGTTCAAAGTTTATATCTTAAAATAATTATCAGAAATGTATGCCAATATTGTCAAAACCTATAAAATGCTCTTACTAGCTCCAGTAACAATTACATCAGAAAAAGATCCTTCTCAAAATTAAAAATTATCAAAAATTATTTGTAATTGAGTGACTGACATCACTTTCAATTATATCAATTAAAAATGAAGTTACTAAAAGTATAAATTTTGATGACCTGAAAAATGAATTTGCGAAAAAGGCAGAAAAATCACATGACTGATCAAGATATCACAATGATAAAGTATTATTATAGTATTAAAATCATTAGCTCCTAATTTTTTTTTGTAACTTGTAACTTTATATTGTTACTCAGGCATTGCTATTACTTCTAATATGTTTAAAGGAAAAAGTGTTAAATATTAGTATCTGTGACTGTACTTTTTCCTGCTTTTTTGAACAAGGGTCTCTCATTTTAATTTGGTACTAAGTCCCACAGACTATGTATTACCCTGGAAGGCTAATCCAATAATAAGCCGAGTCTTCGCTAGCCTTGGTTGTTGTCTTGCAAACTCCTCTGCTTCTCAAGGGCCAACCTTAAACACTGATTCATGTTCTCTCTTCCTGTTTTGTCCTAACTATACGTTATCTCTGGCCACCTTCCTCTACTCTGACTTCTGTGCTATGACTGCTGAGCCTGATCTCAAAGGCCCAGATTTTTAAGCACCCATGTGATACTTCCTCCTTGCAAACTCTCCAATTTGTTACCTCCATAATAACCTTGAACTAACTTCACTTTATTCCCTAAATTCAAACAATGATTAAATCTCACTGGATCTCTTTCAATATGCCTCTCGAATCTGTGACTTAACCTCATGCTCATTCTGATTATCCTAGACAAAGTCCTCATAACCCTCTACTGGGAAGAGAGATCTTCCTTATGCATACCTTTAACATCATCTCATCTAACCCTCCTAAAACCCCTGCAAGACAGGTAAACACACTCTGATGTAAAAATCATCCTATTTTAAAACTGAAGTTGAGCAACAGAGAAAGTAAAGCATTCTACTCCAAGTCATGATGAAAGCTAACTGCTTAGAGCTATGCAGGGAGTCTAATCAGAATCCTCCATTATGGCATGTTACCAGGGGCTCGAGTCTTCCAATTTGCAAGACAACTTTGGTCAAATCAGTTTCTCATCCGAGGCCTTTTATATACCTAACTACTGCTAGAACTCAAATGGTACCTGCTGAAATGATACCTCCTCCTTCAGGATCCATTCCTTGACTTTTCCCATCAAGGAACAGACCTTCATTCCTCTGCATTTCTATAGATTGCTATGAATGTTCCCATAGCATATGCCATATCCTTATCTTCAAGGGGGTCTCCAAAAAGACCCTTTCCTATAACATCATAACTTAGCAAGAAACTCCTATAACTTAGCAAGGAATCGATATCTCACTGTCCTCATTCAGGACACAGTCTTCCCATTCATTCATTCAATTTACTATCTACCGTGTGTTTTTACTTTGCCAACAAAGGTCTGTCTAGTCATAGCTATGGTTTTTCCAGGAGTCATGTATGGATGTGAGAGTTGGACTATAAAGAAAGTTGAGCACCGAAGAATTGATGCTTTTGAATTACAGTGTTGGAGAAGACCCTTGAGAATCCCTTGGACTACAAGGAGATCAAATCAGTCAATCCTAAAGAAAATCAGTCCTGAATATTCATTGGAAGGACTGATGCTGAAGCTGAAACTCCAATACTTTGGCCACCTGATGTGAAGAACTGACTCTATGGAAAAGATCCTGATGTTGGGAAAGACTGAAGGAAAGAGGAGAAGAGGGTGACAGAGGATGAGATGGTTAGATGGCATCACTGACTCGATGGACATGAGTTTGAGCAAGCTCTGGGAGTTGGTGATGGACAGGGAAGGCTGGCATACTGCAATCCATGGGGTTGCAAAGAGTCAGACACGACTGAGTGACTGAACTGACTGAACTGTGTGTGTATAATACTAAGTGCTGTGGAGGCATAGATATAAAGTCCAGGTGCTTCAGATAAAGATGTAGGACTAATATATGCATACATCCCTCCTTCCTCATATCCTACTAAAATAACAATAAAGGAGTTTAAAGAGTCAGAAGTCTCCCAATTACTCTTCACAAAACATACAACTGGGTGATTATCTTTTCTCTACTTCAGCAAATGAGGAGAAATTTATTTTTTGGAGAGAGTAAGTAAAAAGGAAGTTCTCTGGGATGGGGACAAGGATATAAACTGAACCTGTATAAACTGAAAGACTAAGTGGAAATATACATAATGGATTTTGAGATCTCCAGCCCTCTTCTCCCACTTGCCTCCCAGAACACTGTAAACCAGGCCTTTGCTCTCCAGACAGATGATCCAAATACTCTTTTTTTCTCTTTCAAGAACTCTAACTGCCTAGAAGAAAGTCCTAAAGATCCCCAGGAAAATAATTCAGCTAAATTTCCCAAGATGGTTATGTTGACAAGCTCTCAGTACCCAGTCAGTTGTTAAATATCACACTTTTTATCATGACCAAACAACTAAGGATTATCAAGTATCTGATGAATACACAGAATGAAAGCTAGAGACCAAAAGAAAGAAAAACCAGAAAAGGCAACTTGGAGGAAACACACTATTCAGAAATAAGAAAAATTAAACTAAAATTATCATGAATATTCTCCAAGACATAAAATACTGTATCCACAACAAGGTACAAGTCCCCCAAACTGTTTTTTGTTTTTGATTTAGTTTCCTATATACCTATCACTAAATCAAACTCAAATTGTTTCCATTATCTAAATTTTCACACACACACACACACACACTTTAAAGAGCATTCAGATAATAGAGAGACAAACATAACCACTCACTCTTAGAAAAAAAATTTTTAATAGAAAAAAAATTAGAAATTCAGTTGAGTGTAGGAAAATAAAGTTGAGGAAATCTCCAACGAACGAGAACATGAAGAGATAGATAAGATGCCCTACCCCCCAAAAAAGGTAAGAAAATAAAAGCACAAATTCCAAAGGTCCGATACATGAAAAATAGGTGTTCTAGAAAAACGAGGTTAAGAAATCATCAAAGAAACAACCATTTCTAACAGAGGAAGGACATGAATTTCTTAGAGTGTCTACTGAGATGGTCTACTGAGCACTATATAGTAGATGAAAAAAATCTCAAGCCAAGGCACAAAGAATATCTTACATATTTCCAGAGATTAAGAAAGACCATTCAAAGGACCAGAAAACAGAGTAGCTTTAGACATCTCAACAAAAATACCGGAAATTAGCAGGCAATGAAGCAATGCCATCAAAATTCTCAAGGAAAAGCATCTTCTACTTAAAGAGTTCTACCTCTGTATTCTTTCTCAGGACATTACTGGAGGTGAACTCCTTCAAAATGAGTAAAGTAAACCAAGGAAGATGACGAAATGGGATGTAAAAAAAAAAAAAGAAACGCCACCATAGGAGAAAAGCAAAAGGAACTCCCAGGATGAGTGTGAAAGGAAATCCCAGAGCGATACCGTGCACCAGTCAGTAAACAGAGCAACAAGACCAGGATGGAGCAGTCAGAATTTCTCCAAACACGAAAATCAATGCAAGTGTCGAACTATATGAGCACACTGGGAGGAAATTTAGATATTTTAAAAAGAATTCTAAGTTGATTTAGTGATAAGCACTGGGAAAACTAAGTAAATAACAAGAACAACAAAACCTAAAACAATGATGTGGGGTAATGGGAAGGTAGGAACAGTAGAGGAAAGAAAATTCATAATCTTGTCTTCATTATTTAGCTATTCAAGAACATTTTTATAATCATAATAATGTAACCACCATTTGATCTAACCAAAAGGACAATACAGTTATACACGGAAGACGGTAACAGTGACTGTGAAGCACTGAAAACAGAGGTGAGCAGAGAAAGATAAATCTTTTCTTCTGTGATGAGAAGTGTATTGAAAATTCTAAAACTGAAAAATCAAGAGGTAACAGTGCAAGAATGTAACTAAGAGCAACAGAGCTAAACATGAAAAGAATCAGCTGAAATAACTGATCATTTTGATTTTGAGGAAGGGTGAAATAGTGGTGGTTGTTGTGGGGACTAATGACAGTTTTTCATTTCAAAACTGGAAACAGTTACTGACTCTCAAAGTTATGTGCAATATAACTTGATAAAAAACTTAAAAATTAAGCTATATAGGGCTTACACTCTACTGGGAGAGACACACATATAAACTGATAATTATAACACAGATTGCTAAGTGCTATGACAGTAATTTGTGTATCTATAGTAGTACTTATTACGGTCTGCCTTGTATTCCGACCATCTATGTACAGGTTATTATTTTCCCTGCTGTGTAATGAATGATAGGGACATTTACCCTGTCTCATTCATCTTTGACAGATCTTGGCAATTTATACATAGTTGTTATTTAATAAATATTCCTTAAATCAACAATACAGAGATGGCATCTCCTTTAGAAGTAAAATTAAGTTTGAGGAGCTTTTTGTTTGTGTTTAAACTGCCCAGAAATTGAACCTCCTTTCTATGTTTGGGAAAGCCCTCCTCTTATGTAGCATAGCTAGCTTCCTGTTTGAGAAGGTAAAAAAGTCAGATATCTGCTTCTTCCCTTGCACACCTCCACCAAGATATAGCAGCCACACTCTTGAACTGGAATCTGGCAAGACGACACAGCACAGGCCATGTGAGGTCCCTTGGTGGTGGGGCCAGAGCTACATCCACTTTTAGGTTCCAGCTGCAGCAGCAGGTCTCCAGCTTCAGTGATGCTGGTCATGTCAACAGCGCCAGTCACTACTATGGGCTAAGCCACAGCAGCGCCTGCCCTGGACTAGCTCTACAGGGCGGTATGCATTACTCCTGGAGAAACAATCTTCAAGCTTGTTTATCCAACCCTATCAGAAATTCTATGAGTGATCCAATACCTCTTTCTGCTAAAATCAGTCAGAATTGTTTTCAATTGCTTACAACTACAAAACTGGTCTGCATAATCAGCTCTGCTGACAGGCTTGGACCCAGACCATTTTACCTGCCACTGCTTGCACTTTGCTAACGTTCCAGTCATTTCAGTTTTGTATTTCTCTTTAAAAAAAAAAATTTCATGCAATTTCTGAAATATTAAAATAATTTTCATTGATCTCAAAATCTCTATATTAAAATTTGCAAACAGTAAGCACTGATTACAGATTCTAGCTAACTGGCAAGAAACAGAAAGGTATTCAGGATTTTCATTTGTATTTTGCTGTGAATAGTTGATTAAACAACATTGCTATAGATTCACAGTTCTCAAATTTTTTAGTGTCAGGACCCCTACAAACTCATAAAATTGTGAAGAACCCCTAAAGAGCTTTTGTTTATGTGGGTTATATCTATAAATATCTACTATATTATATGCTAAAACAAAAAAAAATTTAAATAGTTTACAGCTCATTCAAAAATAAGCAAACCCATCACATGTTAATATAAATAACATTCTTATGAAAACAACTGCATTTTTCAAAGCAGAAAGAATTAAGAGTGGAATTGTTTTGTACTGGAAATGTTTTTAAATGCCTGGCTTAATAGAAAATAGCTGGATTCTCATATCTAGTTGAATACCCAATCTGTTGTGATATGTTGTTTTGGTTGAAGTAAATTAAGATGATCTGGCATCATACAGATATGCAGTTTGAAAAGGGAAATAAAGACTATATTTCAACAGTCTCTTAAGATAACTGGGAATATTGTTATTTAATACTGTACCAAGCGGTACCATTTCTATACCGACAAGTGGTAGTTTCTCAAAGGTTAGTTACTATGTAAAAATTTAAAACTGGTCTTTTTGCATGAAAAAATTTTTCATCTCTGCTGATTCTGTAACATCAGATGTGAGTCATGTGGAAACACTTGCTCACCAAGTTATACTTTGAGTGCACTTCCCATTTCATCATACAGAATATTTAAAGACATGAACTGACGCATTCAGATTTGGTAAAATTAATTCTTTTTATTGATCCATCAAGAGAATTCTTAAGTGAAATTAGCCGTTTTATTTTTAATTGCCAGTGTATTGAAGTGAAGAATATATATAATAACATTATGATTTGGTGCAACCGCCTTGTTTTGTGCAAAGGGGCCAAGTGGTTTTACTCATCACTGCTCTTGCACCATCAGTGCAAATGTCAACACAGTGAAAAAGGCAAATGACTTCTTAGTATTATTACGAAAACAGATTTGACCCTGAAGAGCCTCTGAAGCACACCCAGGGACTCCCAGAGGTCTGCAGACCACACCTTGAGAACCACTGCAGAAAGCGTCTATAAAGCTGACAGGCCTGTGGTGCTTTTGGGACGAACAAACGCAGAGATCTACGACCTATGATGACGTGGAAGTGCTGCTGACTCACAGATCTCAGTAGCCTGTTCCACAAACACAGTCAGTACTAGCATCTCACCGTGGTTCTATTTGTGAAAATCAGCCTGTATTTAAAAGCCACCTGGCTACAGTTGATCTGAACAGGTCAATGAAAAATATTTTTTGATAGGAACTATGTGTTACATGGAAGAAAATAAGGAAATAACATTTATAAGAAAATATATGTCACAGTGGTGTTTATTAATTTAAGATTACAAAGATCTCAACATCTTTCCCTTATCACTATCAACAGTATTTGGCTAGGCAAAAAAGCACACTCATTCAGGCTTCCCTTATTCAGGTTCCATTACAGAACTACCATGAGTCACCTAGTTCTATTTTGATGAAATGAATGAAGACAGATAAATCTGCATAATACGTAAACCAATATGGATTCCAAAGAATAAAGTACTGCCATGCTGCTCATCTATTAATACCTATTCAATTATTTATAATGTTGTTTTCATGAAGTAGCTGAATACAAATGCCCAGTGTTGGCAAATATCAAAATATAAACATACCAGCAAGCTGATCTGACACTACAGAACAGCAGAAGCAATGAGTAGTACTGGTGATTACCAGAACCATTATTCCTTTGCATACCACTCTTCAGTTTTAGAAGCACTGGCAACTTCTTTGTCTAATTTCAAGTATATAATAATTCCTGAAGTAGGTAGAGGTTATCACCAGCTTTTTATGGGTAAGTGAGAGTCAGACACGACTGAAGGGACTTAGCGGCAGCAGCAGCAGCAGCACATGTTAGTAGACTTAACTCTCTGACTCCATTTTGGAGTCTTTCTTTGACTCCATCAATGAAACTCTGGTCATGACAGGTCCCCTTTCCCTCTCCACTTTTTTTGAAAAAAGAAAAAAAAAAATTGATATTCAAAATAATGAACCTGGGATCCTCAAAATTTTAATGAACCTTCTGAATCTTCCCAGAAAATACTAAAATGAAAGACAAAAGGTTAATAGCATTTTAAAATTTCACAATTCTTTGCAACTTAACAACAAAAGCAATAATTTTCTATTAAAGACAGCCCTTTCACTTAACTGTCAGCAAACTTTAAAAATTACTGTCTTAAACTAAATGTATTTACTCAGCAAGGATTTGAGTACATACTACACACAGTTGGTATGAATATTCTTCAAACTGAAGAATGTGCCAATTTTTGAAACAATGGCATTCACTGCAATTAGCCATGATTTTTCTGGTTCTACTTGGATTCATAACTCCCATATATCTAAAATACACGGACAGACCTTCTACTGACCCACCATTATTAATGAATTTTATTATACATTCCAAAAAACTCAACATTCAAAAAACAAAGATCATGCCATCCAGTCCCATCACTTCATGACAAATAGATGGGAAAAACAGTAGAAACAGTGACAGATTTTATTTCCTTGGGCTCCAAGATCACTGCAGATGGTGACTGAGCCATGAAATTAAAAGATGCCTGCGCCTTGGAAGAAAAGCTACAACCAACCTAGACAGCATATTAAAAAGCAGAGACATTACTTTGCCAACAAAGGTACATCTACTCAAAAGCTATGGTTTTTCCAGTAGTCATATATGGATGTGAGAGTTGGACCATAAAGAAATGGAGCGCTGACGAACTGATGCTTTTAAACTACTGTGTTGCAGAAGACTCTTGAGAATCCCTTCGACTGCAAGGAGATCAAATCAGTCAATCCTAAAGGAAATCAGTTCTGAATATTCATTGAAAGGACTGATGCTGAAGCTGAAACTCCAATACTTTGGCCACCTGATGCCAAGAACTGACTCACTGGACCCTGATGCTTGGAAAGATTGAAGGCAGGAGGAGAAGGGAACGACTGAGGACAAGATAGTTGGAGCGCATCACCAATTCAATGGACGTGAGTTTAAGCAAGTTCTGGGAGTTGATGATGGACAGGGAAGCCTATCTTGCTGTAGTCCATGGGGTCTCAAAGAGTTGGACAGGACTGAGCAACTGAACTGAAACGTTCCAAACGTTAACATTCCAAAATACTCACATATTACTATTACTAATAAAGGAATCAAAGAAGAGAGACTATGATTAACATTTAAGCAAAATTTTAAAAATGAGCAAAATCTAAATTAGTTTTTTGGCTCCTGATATCCAGTCTAAAAATATAAGTGAACATTCAATATCTCAATTGTTACTTTTTAAAAATATATGCTGACAAGGTATTTAACTTCACAGTCTGCCTTTAAAAAGTCTACTTTAAGCTGTATCAAGGAAGATATGTATACTTATATCTATTAATCTTAAACGAAATTTTGTTTTTAATCTTTGTTGAGATGATTACCAATAGCTAGCTATATTTCCTTTCATATTCATGTCACCTGTAGTGATTCAAAGCCCAAAGTGATAAGAAATTCCTGTTAGAGTTTAATGTAAATCATTGATGTCAATTCCCCTGGTCCCACTATATAGATGCTCACACATCACGTGGTCAATTTAAATGAAAATACATGGAGCATAAATTTTAAATTCATTTTTAAAAATTCTTCAAGTTCTTTCAGTTTACCATGTGTTCAGACAAACCTGTATTATGTACAGAGATGAAGAAAAACTGGATCACTAGAATAAAAATGATGAAGGACTACAAATTGCAGTAACATTAACATCTTTGACCCATCAAGGTTCATTAAAGAAGCACGTAATTAAAATTTACTTGGACATTGACATCTTTATTCATAAATCTTAAAAGCCAAACTTCACCGTAAATGATAGAAACTAACATTTTTTCACTGGACTTATAAATAATCATACTATGATTCTTTAAAAAAGAAAAAACAACTATGATACTAAAAGGATATCACAATCTGGTTACTATTCTTCATTTTGTTTTTTAGGAAATAAGGAGAAATCACATTCTCTGTTAACTTTTAATGACATAAAAGTTGAATTTTGAAGTGAAGTGCTTTGTTATCTTATCTGTAGACCTTCTGGAGTTCTCCTGTGTCTTTTAACTATGGAAGACAGCATGCTTGTTGTAAATTTCACTAGATTCTCTCAGTTTTTGGTGACAAATGCTTTTACTTATGGAAGGGAACATAGTTGGCTAAAACAAAAATGATCTAACTCTCAAACATCAGTGTGTATTACTATATGGTCTTAGATGTGTCTTCACTCAATTTTACATCAACAGGTGGGCAAAAGGTATTACGCCAAAATCAGCTCTAGCTAGCATAAAGCTAACTTAAATTGGGTTGACTAGTAATCTGAGCTTAAAAAATTTATTTGCAAGGCTATTATTATTTCACACTGAATTTTACTTGCAGTTCAGGTTTCACATTTACCCTAAATAGAAATCTATGCATTTTCCTCTAGTGAGTGCAGGAGACTATTGTGTTTACATTTTGTATGTGACAATAAGCAATTTTTTAAAATATCCAGATGACAAGAAAGGCTGAAATTAAAGAAATCCAAAATTGGCTATTAAAATCATATTCAGAGTATATATTAAATTAAGACCAATGATCGTTACGCTACTTGGTTCTGGCTCATTTGGGATGCATATTTTTATTTTTGCCTCTGGCAAAAAATTAAAGATAGATTTCATAAACATTTGGAAGCTCTTCGTCACAATTTTTCACTCAAGGTTATATCTACTGTTTTCAGATAAATATTTCAACAAATTCTTTTATAAGTTACTTAAAATCATGAAGAGAAAAAAAACCTATCCATGATGGATATACTGGGATACTTTCAGAGGAATGGAAAATTAACTACAAGCTCTCCAAATGAGAAATATTAGATTTCCATATATCCAATGTGTTTGCAAAAATTTAAACTATTTGGTATAGTCTATACTAAACTATATTAGACATATTATCAAAAAACTACATGCTTGTAGAAGCAGATTTTTTAAAATTACAAATGTAAATAAATCTATGCTTTATGTACTAAAAAAGGCAAGAACAAGGGAGGCAAACAGAAAAATTAAATTAAAAGCACTAATGTAAGCCAACACTGCTCACATATGAACATCAAGATGCCAAGGGACCCAATACAACCCCCAGCCTAACGTTTTCAATGGCACAGACTAGTGATCACACGATACTGGTGATACTCTCTAGTTACCCCTGGCAACCTTTCTCAGCTGTAACGATGCTACCCTACAATAGCTTTCACTGGGCAGCTTTCTCTTCACTCAGCTGAATGCTCTGGGGCCATCTGCGTCGGCGAGCATGAAAGGCCAGCCTGCCTGTGGGCCCGTCACTCTGAACACCACCTCTCTGACCCTGATTAAATACAACTTTCAGTCCTCTTTGTCCTCAGTGTTGACTTCTCCTATTAAGGGAGCCCTTTGACAAAGAAAGCGGAAGAGTGGACTAACTGCCCCCAAGAAAGGTGATGTCTGATACTGCTCAACACAAGGATTAGCAAGCCAATACATAACAAAAGCAAGTTTGGGGGGAGGGGAGAGGTAAAGGAAAAAAATGGGTTTAGCTAGAGCTTTGACTAATTCAGTAAGTACACAATTCAACAAATAGCTATACAAGAGGCCTTCTTTGAAAGAAATAACTATAGCAGAATAATTTGGAGAGATACCTTTCACCATCTTGACATAAGGCCATGACACTGACAAAAACACCAGATATTTGTTTTCTATTTGATTTTTTTTTAATTAAAAAAGAAATCTTAGAGTTGAAGACAGGAAAAAGGAAGGCAAAATAAGAAACAAAGAGAAAATGCAAAAAAAGTGCAAAATCATAATTGCGGTTTACTGTCTCATTAGAAAACATCAAATGCACTGAATTCACATTAGTTATTCAAATATTTAAGTAAATATTTAAATAAAGGCGGAAAACTGCAACATTCTACAAATAAACATTTTGTAACCTAACATGTCTAGACCAAAAGAACTTCAATTTAAAAGAACTGTTTAACAGGATGCGATGCTTTAAGACAAAGAACTTTCTAGGCTCATGGAAGCCTGTGCATATGATCTACATTTCCTTAAGGAAGTCGGTACCCACCAGTAGGGTAAAAGATCCAAGTCACCACTTTTAACTATAACACCACTTTACCAAGTAACTCACAAACCTCCTAGACTCCAAATCAGGCCAACCAATAAGCATTTAACAAACTAACTGAATAATGCAACCTCATACGTGCCTTGAAACACACACAACACACACATGCATATACATACATACAACCTAAAAGTATAACCTATAAAGTAAAACTTGACCATACTTATTCAAAGAATGGTCAATACACCCAGAAAAGTCAAATGGTGTAGGAGAAAGAAAGAGAAGGAGGGAGGGAGGAGTGGTGGGGAGGTTTCCAGGACACGTGGGGCTCAGAGCTCAAACTGGGAAAGTCCTGGACAAACTGGGAAAGTCCTGGACAAACCAGGACAAGTTGGTCACCCTAGGGAAGGACATCACATGTACTGAGAAACTATTATGCAATAATAAACACTGTGCCCAATTCTTTTCACAGAACGTAACTGCCATTAGAAAACTGTAAGTAAAGAATTTAAGTGAAGAAGTCTAGCTAACTATGAGGATAACTAATCACTTTGCTGACAAAGGTCTGTATAGTCAAACTTACGGTTTTCCCAGTAGTCATGTACAGACATAAGAATTGGACCATAAAGAAGGCTGAGCACTGAAGAATTGATGCTTTCGAACTAGTGGTGCTGGAGAAGACTTCTGAGAGTCCCTTGGACTACAAGGAGATCAAACCAGTCAATCCTAAAGGAAGTCAACTCTGAATATTGATTGGAAGGACTGATGCTGAAGCTGAAACTCCAATACTTTGGCCAACTGATGCGGAAAGCTGACTCATTTGAAAAGACCCTCATGCTGGAAAAGACTGAAGGCAGGAGGAGAAGCGGACAATAGAGGATGAGATGGATGGATGGCATCACCGACTCAACGGACAGGAGGAGTCTAGGTAAACTCCAGGAGTTGGTGATGGACAGGAAGCCTGGCGTGCTGCAGTGCATGGGGTCGCAGAGTCAGACATGACTGAGCGACTGAACTGAACTGATGCTGAGGAAGATGGAGGGCAAGAGAAGAGAGTGACAGAGGATAAGATGGTCGGATGGCATCACTGACTCAATGGACATGAGTCTGAGCAAACTCAGAGAGATACAGAAGGTCAGGGAAGCCTGGTGTGCTGCAGTTTATGGGGTCTCAGAGTCAGACACAACTCAGTGAATGAACAGTGACAATCTCAACAAGGCTACATTGTTAGAAGAATAGAAATCTGAATCTGTCTGCTTGTCTCCAAAGCCATAATTCCCCCACACCATCTCCTCAGGAATTTCCTCAGGAGTTAAGGAGAAGGGAGAGAGGGGATACAACTATCATTTTACTTCAGAAAGCACAGGACTTGTCAAACTCAGGAGGCTCAAATTCTTCACATCTCTGACTATACTGCAGTCCAAGAGAGCTACAGAAAAACAAAGCAATGTTTGATTAATCATATGAATTAAAACTGTGGCATTTGTGCTGATACCTGAACACTTTGGAAAAACTGTAGACAAACATTTCTACTCTGCTGGGAACAATTTCTTATTGCTAGCTATTCTGATTTACTGAGGCTTGGAACTGATTTCTAAGGGAACAAGGTAAACTGTGTATGTAGTACAGAGGGAAGGGTCAGGGGTAGAGACTTTTTAGAAATGTGCTCCAAAGAAGGATTCAGATATAAAACTGGAAGGAGCATACGATTGTCCCTTTCTAAGGTTGTTTAATGTCTCCAATAGTTCCCACTACCAAGGTACTCAACACACTGTCACTACAATCAATGGCATCTTAGTATAAACTTGGCTGAAGGTCTATAGGTCACTCTTCTCTCCAAGAGGCCACCTTAACAATCAAATATGCTAGGGGAGTCTTCTGGTAACAAGTAAAAGTAACCCAATCTACTCAGATAATATCTGGGTCAAATTACAAGTGTCTGGATAAGCAAAAGAAAGCAATCAACAATTCTCTTTCTCATTGTTGCTACTAGTTATTAATGAACACATGCCTTCTATGTGCCAAGTAATACTCCCTGGAAACCACGGGCCTCTCTTTGAAGCTTTATACTACAGGGGGAATGGTAGGTTTCAGAAACATTAAAAAAATCAGAAACAATAAAGAAAAGCATATGCTATAACATATCAAAGTTACACAAGCCTCAATGAATGGAAAAAATCGGGGAGGGAGGGGGTGTCCAACAGAACTTGAGAAAAGAACAGAACTCAGGTAACCACAGAAGGAATGGGAGAAAATTTAGACTGATGGAAAGCAAACTAGTGAGCAGTCCAACTAGAGTACAAGGAAGTACTGAGGGATTAAGCAAAACAGAGCTAAGATTTACTTCTTAGGCAACTGTTAGCCATGAAGGTTTTTTAAAGCAGAAGAAAATCTATTCAGGCAATGTTTTAAAAGATTAAGCTGGGTATCATAAATACAGAAACAGAGTCATAGTATAGGTAACAGGCTATATTCTCACAAACTTATTTCTCAAAAATCTTTAGTATTGATTTCTTTTTGAATACCTGATTTTATATTCTGTCCTAAACACATACGAAATTGGCAACTTCCCTTTGTAGTTCAGTCAGTAAAGAACCTGCTTGCAATCCAGGAGACCCCTGTTCAACTTCTGGGTCGGGAAGATCCCTGGACAAGGACGTGGCAACCCACTCCAGCATTCTTGCCTGGAGAATCCCATGGACAGAGGAGTGTGGAGGGCTACAGTCCATGGGGTCGCAAGAGTCAGACACAACTTAGCGACTGAACCACCATCACACAGAAAATTACTCCAGGAAAACAATGAAGGTAAAATGGCTCCACTATTTATTAGCTAGGTGATCCAAAGTTCAGAAAATAGTTTGTTTAAACTCAAATAGTAAAAGCCTTAACAAAATTCCAAAATAAGGTGGACAAAAAAAAGAAAAAATAGAGGTTGTATCATGGAAAACTACTATTTAAAAAAAACAAAAATTTTGTTGGTATAACAATCTCCCTGCCATGCCCCCACCCCCAACCTGCCCCCCAACTGAGAAAAAAGCAGATGCATAATAGATTGAGGGCAGGGACGTTTGGTGGAAGGAATTGACAAAGAGACCTAAGGGAAAGGATAATAGTTAAGGATATGGGTAGACAATGTTCTATAATAAAGAAAACAAAAAAGATAAGAGATACACACAAATGACTGAAATAATAGTTACATGTGACATTTGCTATAAAAATGTGGATCATCACTAGCTGAAGTCGAGAAAGCTTTACAAAGGAAGCATCAGCTGAGCTGGTTCTGAAGACTGGTTGAATTGAATTCTGGCAGAATGAGATGAGACAAAGCATTCCAGGTAGAGAACAGTGAACAACAGCCAAAGCAGTAAAACTGGAAAAGTATTCAGTATGTGGCTATAATCTAGAATTCGTAATAGCAAGCTTTTACTTGAATTATTACATGCTTGCTGATTCCACTGTGGTATTACTATCTTAGAGGAATCGGATAAAGGTACCTGCCAGTATCTAGCTATCCAATAAAGGTATTCAATAAAGGGCTGTTTCCTTCCTTTCACTGAGTATTCTCTCCAAGCAGCTTCTAAGCACTTAGAAGGGATCTAGGAACCAAAGATCCCTGGCTCCTCAACACTACTACTAAAAAATATGGATTAACTGCCATTGTAAAATCCGAAAGACTACAAAACAACATTTGGTTTAACTTCCCAAGCAATACAGGAATCTCTACTGAGACACTCTGGGTAGGAAAATAAGAAAGTCACAATGACATTAGTTAAAATTTAAATTATTTAAGTTTGTAAATAGATCGCACATCTAGAGGCAGTATGGTATAACAGGAAGAGCATTAGATCCGAAACTTCACCTTTTAGAACCTATTTCCTCAAATGCAAAGCTGGGTTAGTAACTGGTCTTTTTTACTACCTCCTCTGAGACCCATGATAATTATATGAGAAAATATGTGAAAGCACTTAAATCTTAAAGCACTACACAGACATATCCTACTACTATTTATGGTGGCCTATGTACATAACACTAAAAACTGGTTTTTTTAGTAGATTCATACCAAGAGAAAAGTTGAGAAAAAAGCTTTTGTTTTCTGCAATACTTCAGAGGCTTATGACTTACTGCCAAGCAAAATGATGAAGAAAATATAAAACATCTTTTGTTCCGAAATTTATTTTTTATTAGTATTGGGCCAACGGCTTTGAAGTTTTAATGTCCTTAACTGCTACGTTGGAAACCAATTTCAGAAACAAACAACACAATGGTACAGATATTACTGCACCTAGAACAGGGACAGGCACATAACAGGCGTACAAAATTCTGATCAATTGAATAAATACAAAAAAATGTTTAATTCCTAAGTATACTTAAATGAAGAAATGTCACCCATACTTCACTGCTTTTTTTTGCCCATCGCTATCTACCTTGGCCCCTTTTCAACACTGTAATTTAACATTCCTAGTGAGCAATGAGACTCTGAGAAACTTACTTGGTATCACTTGTTCTCTTAATTGGAAGACAGCAACAATATCATCTACCTACATTCATAAGGTTGTGAAGTGAGATGTGAAGGTGTGAAGGATTAAATGATCTAAAGAACATTATCATAAACAAAGTACTTTTAAAATACACAAAATATATGTAAAATACGGTGCCTAGCACAGAATAGGTGGATCTCCTTCCTTATTAAATCACTAGCAAAGGAATTAAAAAAAAAAACCAAAACATTACAGCCAAAAGTTCATGGTAACAAATTATTTTCCTACCCCCAATGATGGTGGACACTGGTCCACAGTTCACTACACCAGTTCTATGGTACCATGGCAATGTATTTAGTAAACATATTCTCCATTACACTAAATAAAATCCTATATTTTGCTATCATACAGTAAATATTTCATAATATATTCACAACTGTCTTCTGCATGCCCACAGAAATACAAGAACTGGACATCAAAGCATTACTATATATTGATGCCAAAGAAGAAGATAACGGGGAGTAAATGATTTGTTTAAGGTTATCATGGGCCTCATCAGTGACAGAGCCAAGGTAACATTTAATGCTCAGAGGTTAAAGCATCCGCCTGCAATGCAGGAGACCTGGGTTCGATCCCTGGGTTGGGAAGATCCCCCTGGAGAAGGAAATGGCAACCCACTCTAGTATTCTTGCCTGGAGAATCCTCATGGACGGAGGAGCCTGGTGGGCTACAGTCCACGGGGTCACAAAGTCGGAGATGACTCAGCGACTTCACCTACTCACTTTCATTCCTCATGAAAGCACAACCTCTACCACAGCACTTTTATCCTTTCCCTTCTCAAACCTGACCCTCCTCTAGCATTCATTACCCAGAAGAATGGAATCACCACCCCTGACCTGTTCTAAAAGGCAGCCAGTGCTCTTTGTGCCTAACACTGCTCTTGCTGCCCAACTCTGTTACTCCCCAGTCTTTTGCCAGACCGACTTTCCTAAATTGCAAAAATGATCATGTCACTCGCTATTTCAAGCAAAATCCCTTCTAGCAATCCTTAAATTTTCTGATCACATGTATAAGGCTCTTCATACTCTGATCCTAATTTACCACTCCAGGCTAATCTCTCACTATCTTCAATCTTCTTCACCGTGTATTCTCCAGTCACATCTAGTTATACATACATTTCTGAGCAAACCACAATAGCAGTTGGGTTACATACTTGCTGCTCCCAGAACTTGCAACCTTCTCTCCCCACTCCATGCTCACATCCGTTCAGCTTATTTTCATTTATTCTTCTAGTTTTCTTCCAAGAAGTCTTATTTCATCTCCGAAAACTGAATTAGGAATTACTACTATGTGCCCCCGTGACGTCCTGTATTTACATCTATCCAGGCACTGATCTTTTTGTATCTTGAGTACCCATTTATGTGTTTCACTCCCTGCTAAGCTCTGAAGCTACACTGGTAGGTGCTCAATAATAATTTGCTGAGTTCTGGTTCACCGTTAGATGTCTTCCAAGGAATTATTTACTTATTTAGTAAGTTACATGTCAAAATCCACTCTTTCACTTAGCAGGTTGGAATAAACAAAAAGAGAAGATTTGACATTAAACAGTTGAAACCGTAATTTAAAATACACGTAAATTATTAAATAAGAAAATAATTCCTTGGAAGACATCTAATGGTGAACCAAAATTCAACAAATGATTGAGCACCTACCAGTGTGGCTGACATGGTTACTGCCTTCAAGTGGCTAACTTCAGAACCTGGCAGGGAGGGAAACACATAAATGGGTACTAATAACACAAAAAGAAAACTGCCTGGATAGATGTAAACATAGGATGTCACAGGGCACATAGCAGTTATTCCTAACTCAGTTTGGGGGGATGAAATAAGACTTCTTGGAGGAAAACTAAAGCAAGATCGGAAGGATAAATAAAAAACAAGCTGAATGGATGTGAGCATGGAGTGGAGAGAGAGGGTATATAGCCCAATTGTTAGTAGTTTGCTCAAAATTTTATGTATAATTAGATGTGGCTGGAGCATATTGTGAAGGTGATTGAAATAGCTACTTCTCCAAAATACTAGAAGGAAGAATACTGAACAATGAAGAAGAGCTATGCATTCCATTAGAGTATTTCAAGGTGAGGATGAAAATCTGAAAACCACTGGCTTATTTAATTGTGCTGCTTGTATTTATATTTAAGTCACTATGCCAAACATAAAACAAACTTCTCTACATGGCATTCATAATCTGACTCAGTATTGTGTGCCTGAAAGTGATTCTTCTAAAACATCATATTAAATTTGATTTTTTTGGGGGGGGGTCTAAAACATCAATTTGTTTGTTAGAGTAACTCATCTCTAATTTTATACTATAAAATAATTGAGAAAAAATGGTTTGATATGCCAGGAATTTATATACCTATTTGATATATCAAACGGGATTTGATTCATCTTACAGAAGACTTTTTTTCCTAAGTGAGATATATCTATCATGTTTTGGTGAATTCTTACTGAGAAATTAGCTATTATAAATTATTCAATGGAACAAATGCTCCCCCCTCCACCACCATCCCCTTCCTTCACTACTCACTGAAAAAAAAAGAAACATCCAACACTGGATTCTATTCCATAGTGAATATACATGAAAAAAACAAAGCGGTCCTCACTGACCAATCATGGCAGAACACTCATGGCACAGTCACCACAGCTAACAAGCAGAGTAAAACATCCACCATCCCTTTTATCAGAGAAAAGAAAAAGTGAAAATTATAAGACTAGTTAGGTTTTAGGATGGAAAACAATCTTGGCAAAAATAATTGACTATCATTCATGCCCCTTAAAACATGAAGATTAAAATTCTCCCTCACTTTTCAAAAAGTTATTATAAATGAAATCATGTTTAAATACATTAAGAATTGTCTTCTAAAGAACTTCTATGAATAAGCTATTTTAAAAGTAACCTTTTTCAGAAATTAAAACATTGTAAAGCAATTATACTGCAGTTATAAAAAAAGATTTAACCAGTTTAAAAAATAAATAAAAGTAAGCGTTTCATAAATAAATACTCATTTATAAATTGAGCGTTTTTTTTTAAGACTCTGTCTTAAATAAAACATAACTGTTTTTACATCATGGTATATTCTGTAGAAAATTCAGGTTGCTCTAAATAGTAAATTTATGTATTGAAAAACTATGGTTTAGGGTAGCCTTTATTTTTTTAAGAAGATACTCCAGCACGATGGAAGCTCGCTTCCTTAGAGTTCACTTCACAAGTACTTGACCTGAACCACAAAGCAGCTCAGGCTATCTTTGCAAAATGGCGAGAAGCAGCAGCAAAAGGACTAAGACTGAAAGTCAAGCTGCGCAGCAACCATATGGCACTACAAAGAACAACTGCCAGACAAGAAGCACACCCAAAACTGCTGGATTTTAAGGTCAATCCTTACTGGTTAAAGGATTCCAGAATGAATACAATGAGAATCAAGACAGTAAGTTTGGAGACACAGAAGACAAACTCTATCCTCATGTCCTGTACCACACAATTTTATGCAAACTGTTCATACTATGCAAAAATCCAGTCTATTGTGCCATTCTCTTTGTGAACATTGACTAATGAAAACACTGGAAGCCTAGCTAGACTTGTTAAATGTTTTCATCTGAACTTTGATCAACGCTTTCCTGATACAGTTGTACAGTAAAGACTTAAAGCATTTCAGTAGGCAATCTGGACAATTTTTCTGTTGTTGTTGTTTTCCAATCAACCATGTCTACAAACAAAGCGGGCAAACTCCTCTAGCATAGCTCACAGTGCGGTTTGAATAACTGTCCCACGGCTTTAGAAGTATGTAGTATGTGTGTATATGAATTCAGTTTTAATCCCAGAACATGAATCTTGAACACGGCACAGTGCTTTCGGCAATACTTAAAATTTGCTAATGAACTCCAAAATGATTTTACAACTCCAAATGGTTATAAAGACTGAATAAAGGAGGAAGCAATGTTGACGTCCCCTCCAACATAAACTGGTTTAAAAAGCAAGTAATATTTTGCCAAAGAAAAACAGCTGGATTAAAGAGTTTCCAAAGTACTTATAGTCAGCAATATAGTACTGAAATAATCACAATAGGGTGAGAATGGTCAGATGATCTGCCAATTTTACATATAGGTTTAGAATTTTCTAAGGAAAGTCTTATTAAAATCTTAAAATCTGTTTTTATACTATTCTTAAATTTTAAAAGATATCTACTTTATGACATCAAGATGAAAACAAACATATACAGATTTCAACTGAACAATTCATCACTTCCTTTAAAAGCTGTATAATTTTTATGTAAGAAACTTCACTCAGAAATAATTCTAAATTTCCTGCCATAATTCTTTCCTATGTTTTGGCTAAGCTTAAGCTTAAACATTAATCATAATTTGAGCATTTTCATTATTTAAACTAAAAGACATGTCTTTTACATAATAAATATATATACATGACTTCCATGATTGCTTTTCCTTCATGGTGTTTTCAAGTGTGAGGGTCAAACTTGTCACTGAATCTGGCTTTCCTTAATGCAAAACCACCTAGCGTGCTGATACAATGAACTGGTTTCTGGAGTTAAAATCTAATTTCATGCTTTTGTTTAAGCATATGCAAATCTTTTAATTTGAAAGCAATTCTTAATAAAATTAATATGCAAATGTAAACTGTAAATATAAAATATACAGTTTAAAATAACTCAAGGCAGCAAGCTCTAGATTTCCATTAATATTTCTGCAACAATTAGAACATGTTTTTAATAAGAGTTTCACTGTGTCATCCTGTCATCTTGGCTTTACTGCATAAACACAACAGAATGTGCTATCAGGAAGAAGTTTAAAAGCACTATCTACACAGAATACAAAACCTGATATAAGTATGTTTATCATACAGTATTAACAATCCACATAGCAAGAGAAATACATAGTGTGTCCAGGACTGCATGCACACACATTTTATCCTTTGAGAGCACTGTCAAGTACCGTGGGAAGCAAGGAAGTACCTCCATACATATAGCAAGGAAATTATATACCTGAAACACAATGGGTCCATTTATAAATCTTTAATTTATAAGAAATTAAAACAAAGAAAACACTGAATATACATTTCAATTTACCACAGAGGCGAAAGAAAAACTCAAATTTGATTTTAGTATCATTTGGCAGAAATAAAACCAATACAGAATTTTGACCTCTATTTGGAAATTTTAAGGGACTGTATATAGATTACACCAGAAAACATATTTAAAATGCTAATCATTTTGTTAATAATAAACAAATAAGTAGTTTATGCTTTCCTTATTTTGACAAATATTTGGAATTCAGTTGGATACCCTATGTATTGACCCCATAACAAAAGCAAGTTCACTATGATTTATTCAGATGGTAAGTCTATTTTGATATATGAAAGAAAAAAATACTAATGGAAAACTCTGAGAAAGTATCAGAATTAGTAAGATAACAATCCAACACCTATTTTAACAGAGAAAAAAACGAGTTCTATGTTTCAAGAACTGGAATTATATATTCTGAATGATCCTAAACTGGTTTAGGAGAAAGCTCTATTGATATTAACCACCTTCGTTAGGTAGTCAGCAACTTAGTTATCTAACCCTGGTGTTAAACATTTTAATGCAGTAGTCAATTTGGAAGTTATAAAATTCTTCTGTTTGGGGTTGTTACTTGGGGGGGTGGGGTAGGAAAGCAGCTATGAAAATCAGTGAAATCTCCAGAATGAACAGCCTGGCACTTTAGTATCTCACTGGGCACTCAGGAAAGCAATACTATAGAAAGCAGGTTACCGTTTTTGATAGTTGTATTTTCTGTGTTATCTAGAGAAAAACAGGTTCATCCATGCAAAATGGACTGTTTTAGAAGATATTGCTGCTAAAATGAAAGACTTTTCAAAAGCCAAAAGTGATTATTCCAGATGAAATGAGAAGCTCCAATGTCAACCTTACTTACTGAATCAGCAAAAATCAAAGCTTTACTCAGAATAGGAAATTGGAGATTTTCTTTTAATTTACATATCTTTTTTGCTGAGTATGTTTTAGCTGAAATATGAGAGAACTTCTAAGAGACAGCACTTCTCATTTCCAACCATGCTTTTGCTATGACATTATAAAATACCACTACTTGGAACTAAGAATACATCAATTTTACTAGCACTAATGTACAAGAATCAAGAGTTTAAGTCAGAAACAGCTTTCCATTTACAGCATTTTGTTAATACTCATTAGCCAAGCCAAACATCCATCTATAAAGTAAAACTTTTAGCTATCATCGAGACCTATCTAAATAGCTACGGTTTGGCATATTAGAGGCAAAATTCCTAAATACATAAGACTTATATAAAAAGCAAGAAAAGCATTTTTAATCCAGATACCTTACTGTCATATACAAGTATTAAGTGTGTGCATTCTTTAAGAAAATGAATGAGAAGTCCAAATGTGTTAAGAAGCACTGATAAATTTTGGAAATTATCTTGTTAAATGAATTGGTTTTTAAAATGTAAACTTTATCCAATGCTTACTCTTTATTTCTATTAACTGTATTAATATTAAAATCTGAAAATATATATAAATCGTTGACAAATACATATCTCTTGGCTATTTTCTTTACATCAACATTTTATTTTACATTAAATATGTTTAAGCCTACTTGGATTGTTTCTTCTTAAAAATAATAAACAAAAAATGATGGCCTGTTAACAAGAGGAACAAATTTTGTTCAATTCCACCTATTTTGAAAGAAATTATGTCGTCTGCCTATTTTAATCCTTACTTTGGCTATTCCTACAGCTTATTTTCCTTTATTTTAGGAGTTACAAAGTATGAAGTGTGTTTTTCCCCCATGTGAGGACTGTTTTCAATGAATTTATTTGTAGAATGTAAAAAAATTAATTCTTTGGTTTATTCTTAAGTGATATGAAAGTAAAAGATTTCTTATTCATAAACTTTTAAAACATCAATACTTTAATTTGTCTGGCCTTTATATAATACTTTACAAGAATTTTGCCTTTCACCATAATTAAATTTTATTTGCTTTCTAACACAACTAACATAAAAATCAGGTTGACAAAGTTAGATTCTGGGTAATTCGCCTACCTTTAATCTGTATAAAACAAATTATCTAGTAATACTTAACTGACACACAGGCCTTGATAAATATAAATTTAATATTCTTAGAAACTGAATTAAATTTATAACAAGCTAAAGCAAAAAATATACTGATTACTATGGAAATGGAACCTAAACCAGCCTTCAAAAAATAAACCCCAACCATAGAAAAGGCAGGTAAGATGAGCTTTTAAAGTTTTTCCTATATTCTTTCCATATAATGAGTTACTTACATACCAGTAACATTCACAGACTCACATATATACTACAAGACATTAATGATCTTTAGGTCCCAAAACCTCACCAGCAAATGCTATCTTCAAATGATGTGGAAATTAAAACCAAGGGCTAATGTTGACCATTATTCTAATAACTGCCTTGTAATGTGATCATTTCACTCTATCAGTATCTGGACAGCTTATATTTTTAAGCAGTTGTTAGTTTAAACCTGCTATTCCTGCCATCTTAGAACTGGAAAATTCACTACTGTCATTCAGTAGTGCTGGTAACATAGTTAAATATGATGTATGCCTCTTTCTACTTTGATACCCAAGGAAACTGTCAAACATTTTCCTCTTTATTTTAATGTCTACTGACTATCTCTTAATGGTTCCCATACATTTTCCTTCAATACTGATATTAAAAGAAAAGGCAGTAAAAATTAAAAATTTGTTTAAAAGATTTATAAATAAATCTCACCCTGAGCTAAATGTACAGATAAAGCACCAGGCAGGTTTCATCCCCCCTTCCCACCCCATTAGAGTTATATCATGTAGAAAACCAACTTCCCTCAACTTTAAAAGGTTCAAACTGGGCAATTTTGTCAAATCCTGCTGTGATAAAACACAACTTTTTACCAATGTACAGAGGTTAAGGGATGATCAATAATAAAAATGAAATGACAGCAGTACCTAGACTTACAGAATGTGGTTCTTATAGACCTAGCTGAAATATATTTGCTTTTTTCTATGGCAGTATCCCAGGCTTAAAACCCTCCCTTTCTGCCTTTGTTCAGCTCTTTTGCTAGCAACCAAGTGCTTTCTTTTGGTTCAGCCTAGTAAAAAGCCAAAGGACTAGAACATGAAGGTCATCAAGGTCTACAAGGTAGATGAACAAACCAACAAAGCAACATTACAGGGCAAAGAGCAAAAGCATTACAATAAGAATCTAATTACAACAAAAAGAAAAGTCTACATAACAGTCGTAATTATGAAAAATAGTAAACACTGGAGATTGCCAAGAACGGCTGCTTTGCTTTATATAAGAATTTACATGTTCTTTTTAAGTAAGAATTGCAACCCAGGACATTAAATAATTATTTGCAAATTCAAGTGAAATAAGCCCTGCAGTGAACGCACTACACAATGTTGTATTAACTAAGGAAACATTATGCCTAAATCTTTGTGTGAGAGAGGGTATGCTAAAAGTCCTTTGCCTTTTTAAAATTAACAATGAATTTCTATTACTCTATGTAGAACACCAACTTCTCCAATTTGATGTGTTGTTTCTAAAGGTTAAAAGCAAAATTAACCACAACTATAAGCTACATAATAGAAACGACCAACGTAGAAAATAACAATAGAATTTGCTTTTCAATCCTATGAGGGAAGGATGAAAATATTTTCAAAACTATTTACAAAAAGCAGCTTTCCCTGCTTTTGTTTCCCCAACTATCATTTCTTATTAATTACATAGCTGTGGGCAAAAAAAATTGCTAGATATTAATGAAGCTTCTATTTCCTTTTAAAGTCTTCATTGCGATCATAATGTTAATTGCTATCATCACAGTCATTCTTATGCCAACCCTGCAGTGGGGCAAATGGGATTTTGATGATTTGAAGCACAGAGAGAAATAGTTGGAATGATCAATCAGGTGAGACACAGGCTTCTGAATAATAGCTTAAGGAATGAAATTTTATTTTGGCAGAATCAAAACCAAATTTTCCTTTAATAAAGGCCATTTTATAAAAGGTGAATATCAAGTAGACAGGGAGAATTTTATTATTAAGGAGTTTTCCAGTAACACAAAAATACCACTATGCTAAAGCTAAGGTTTCTTCCATTTTCTCTTCTCCTCAAAGAGTATTTAAACACAAAGAAAAAGTGAAGTTCTGCTACAAAAATTATGTAGCAAGATATAGCACAACCCTAACATTTTCCACTATTGGAGCTGGCACATTATCCAGAAACACCTCACAGAGACATATAAACAGAAATGAGAACACACAAAATTCAAGAATACTTCAAATTCATTGGCAAAAAAGTTCCTACTTCATCCCCTGCCACCTTTTTAAAATTTTTGAGCCAAAAGTAATGTTGAAATAGTATTACATTATAAGAGGTCACCGACAAATCTGGTCAAGCAAGATAGGATCAATATTGACTTTTCAGGGAAGAAACCAGGAACAAGAAATCTCTTTTTTCTTCTAGAGTCCTACCTAATCTGAAGGACAAAAGACCATGGCAGAAAGAGTCAAGATTAGTAATTCTGTTTTCTTATCATCAAGGCAATCAGAAAACAAAGTAAACTCTGAAAGCTAAATAGGTAAGGTTTTTACATTTCAGTAAAAAAATATAATCTCTGTAGATTCACAGGGTTAGGAAGCAGAAATGAGAAATGAATACAAAAAAGCTTTGACAACCACCGAGAATTATATGCATAAGGGACACTCCTGTTTCCCTTTCAATGTCTCATTTATATAATGATGTAATCCAGAAAATTAAAGATCAGTCCAAATATCCCAATGACCTAACGCTGACTCAAATGCCAGCTCCTCATGAAGTCTCCCGTGCTTCACAAGGAAAATGGACTGCTCACTCCTTAACGATCTCACCATATTAAACCTGTATGTATACCTTACGGCATCTGTAAGGTTAAGTTTCCTTGAAAGCAGGAACAACGTCTTATTTAAAAAAATTACGGATTGTTTTACTAAGTACCATGTTACCAAACAATATTAACTTGACCTCTGTATGAACATATAAAACAAATACAGGACACACGCAGAGTTCATGTCTGAGTACTCTGAGAAGTGTACAGGATGTTTAAGGATAGAACATCTAAATAAGAAGCAATACAACAATAATTTTAAACAACAGCTTTGTAAGTAATATAGTCAAAAGGAAAGCAGTTTCGGGAAAGGAAGAATATAGACAGAAAACAGAACCCTGAACATGTGGATAGAATCACTACCTATTCATGAAAATTAAGTCTTGCTAGAAAAACAGCACAAGGAGTAATTCCAATTAGGGCTTGTGAATTTGAAAGAAGTATGGCTTTATCATACATTTCTCAGAGAATTATCATTTAAAGCCAAAAGTATAATCATGTTCCAGTGGGACACATTCATTGAAAGCAGAAAAGCAAGGGTATCTTAAGTTCATTCTGAAGGGCAAAAGGGTGTCTCAGGCCTTCTTAGCAGGTTTTGTTGCGTCTGCTTTTTAAGGAGCTCCAGGTTGGGAGCTCAGCTTCCAGAAAGCTGCTACACTGCTGTCTAGCACAGGTTTCTGATTAGAAATGCCTTCGGTGAGAGAACTTTCTTCAACAAGCTCGGTGGGAGGAGCTGAATTAACAGCAGTAAAATTGTCCCAGGAGGCAACTTCTAGGAGATAGGCACCCCTCTCGAAGAAGTTCAAACTGAAGGCGTTTGAGTGAAAGCATGTCTATGAAACAACCTCAAAGGCAAGAGATTATGAGACTCAGGAGATGAAGGATGTTTCTGAAGCAAAAATGTAACAACTGAAGTGGAACTGATAAATGATTTTTCAACTTAGCCTTTCATCCTTCCAAGGTAGATAAATTGAGTAGCTGCACTGTGCTTATGCATGGGTCCTCCAGAAGAGGCTTACTGTATGCTTCGCGTAGGCATTAAAAATCCCAGGGCACTTTAGATAAATAAAAGGTAAAGAGATAGCCTGTAAGCCTTGGTTAAAATATGTTTTAAAATATAACTTGGTGTTCCTTGGCTTACATAAATCCTTTAGCCTGGTTAGTTGACATACTGTGATAAAATATGAAAGAAAAATCACTTTAAAATTGTCTTGAAATCTAGTTCTATACATAAAAGTTATTCTTAAAATTATATATAACTTTTGAAAAGATTAAATGATACTTTCAGTAAAACAGTGTAGCAGATATTCAATAAATAATTGTTGAAAGAATGGCTGAAACATTTCCATCTAGTTACTGTGAGACAAATGACAAATAGCCCTGAAAGATACTCTGAAGTTTTTAAGAAGACTAATTAAGCATATTTAACTTTAAAAATTATTGCACATACAATACATACGGGATCCTGAATCAGATGCTAGATTTTGGTAACTATTTTACCTCTTCAGCTTTCATTCCTTTCACTCTCTTATTGGAAAATCATTCTAAGCATATGGTCTGGGTAGTGATGAGTGACAATCACTCCTCCCCATCTCACTCCCATATAAGGGGTGAATCCCTGATCCCACTACTGAACTTTTAAAGAACTATTAGAAAAGAGGCACTGTCTCAATTGAAAACCATGTAAATCTTAAGTTGCCTAAGGTCATTTTCCTCCAACTATATAGCCTACCTAGGAACAAAGCCAGCACTGAGCAAAGTACAATTGAGAAATGGGGAGAGAGTGTTACCTGAATCTCTAAAATAGACCTAGAATGACTGAACTATGCTGAGGCCAGATAAACACCTAGGTTTATTATCCTGGCTCCCTTTCTTCCTCCTTTCCACTCACCATCCTTCCCCTCCCACCCTGTTTCCTCAGGGTTGGATTTTAGTTATTGCAACTAAGAGCTCAGATTATTAAAAGCCTCTACCACCCACTCTTGATCCTGTCAGTTTCCTGTCATTCCTTTATGAAGTGTCACTCTGCTCCTCCAAGTAATTCCCTGCCTCCACTTCAACAGTAAAAGATGGTGGATAGAACACTTAGCTGGGGATGCTTCTGTCTACTGTTACTAGACCTAGCCACTAAACAAGGTTAAGTATTGCAGGATTTATGGACAAAGACTATAGAATCGGTCCTTAAAGAAACAATAATCTCTAAAAATTCAAAGTTGTTATTTCACACTTAACACTCGTCTACAATTAAGAAAAACAACATTTAGAAAGTCTCTCAGTAAGAAGTCCAATCATAATTAATAAAAAGCAATCTTTATAAGCATATTATACCATTAAATTCAACAGGAAGTCCAAAAGCTAAAAAAAGAGCAAGTATAGTCATCTCTCAATATCCTGATGGGATTGGTCCCAGAAGCCCCGCAGATACTAAAACCTAGAATGCTCAAGTCCCTTATGTGAAGTGGCATAGTATTTGCCTATAACCTAAGCACATCCTCCTTTGTATTTTAAATCATCTGTAGATTATTTATAGTATATAATACAATGTAAATGCTAACTAAATAGCTGTAAACACAATGTAAATGCCATATAAACAGCTGCTTGCATACGAACAAATTCAAATACGGCCTTCTGGAACTTGAGGGAACTTTCTCCCCATAAGTACTTTCGATCAGTGATTGGCTGAATCCGTGGATGAGGAACCTGCGGATACAAAGGACTACCTGTACTGGCAGAGTCTGCACTCATCCCAGACCATTTGCTTAAAATTTGCTGAGAAAAATGATAGCATTCAGAATTACATTAATTTCTATCCATAGAGGTTAAAGAAAAATGACACAATCTAAACAAAAACACAAACAAAGAGCTTTCTGGGCTGCATTTAGGGGGATCCAGCATTCCCCCCTGGATTAAATGACACAAGTAAGTGCAATCAAGAATATCCTTTCCAGAGGGAGGTCTGAGACAGTGAACAGCAGGCAGTAAGAAGGAACAAAAAGAGATCTGACGACGCTGCATTTGAAGACCGAAGTGATAAGGCCACAAGCCAAGGAACACTGGCAGACAACAGAGCTGGGAGACGCATGGGAGAGATCCTACCTTAGAGTCTCCACAGAGAGCCCTCCTGGAGCCTTGATTTTTGCCCAGTGATACTGATTTTGGACTTCTGGCCTCCAGAACTTTATATAACAGAATAAATTTGTTTTTTTTTTTAAGCAATCAAGTTTGTGAACATTTTTTTAGAGCAGCTACCGGCAAACTAATTACTATATCTACGTTATAGAGATTCTAACTTTTAAAATATTTGATTATGTTACATTTACACATGCATACAGTATTTTTTAATAGCAGTTCTTAAGAACTGTGCATGCAAAATTTGGTGAATTAAACCACAACAAGCTTAACTGATTCAGGTAAGAATCATCAATGGATATTAAAAACACAGGGTTAAAGTTAGTTGGAAAACTGGGTATCACACTATTTCAAAGTATCTCCCCACGGACTGCTTACAAAGGGAAAAATTCTTACAAAGAGAAATATGGTGAAACCATCCTAATCAAATGATAGAAGTTAATACCAATAAAGTGACAAATTGAAAGTGAACCTCCTGATGTAACAAAATTAAATATATTATCACTTAGTACCTCTGCCAAAAATATATAACCTGAATCTTATCATGCCAAGCCCAAATTACAGGACATTCTACAAAACTCATTGATACTCTTTTAAAATGTCAATAACATCAACAACATGAAAAACAGAGAAAAACTGAAACACTGCTCAAGATTGAGGAGACTCAAAAGACAACTAAATGCCATACTTGATCCTGGATTAGATCATAAGGACTGGAACATGATTGGAAAATTTTAATTTGGACTCTACATTAGATAAATATACAGGTGCATCTAGTCAAAGCTATGGTTTTTCCAGAAGTCATGTATGGATGTTAAGAGTTGGACCATAAAGAAGGCTGAGTGCCGAAGAATTGATGCTTTTGAACTGTGGTGTTGGAGAAGACTCTTGAGAGTCCCTTGGACTACAATGAGATCAATCCTAAATGTCTGATTTCCTAAAGGAAATCAATCCTAAATGTTTATTGGAAGGACTGATGCTGAAGCTGAAATTCCAATACTCTGGCCACCTGATGTGATGATCTGACTTAGCAAAGACCCTGATGCTGGGAAAGACTAAAGGCAGGAGGAGAAGGGGACGAGAGAAGACAAAACGGTTGGATGGCATCACCAACTCAATGGACAACTTTGAGCAAGCTCTGGGAGATGGTGAATGACAGCAAAGCTTGGCATGCTGCAGTCCATGGGGTCGGACACAACTGAGCGACTGAAAAACAGAAACTACATTAGATAAAAAGAACTTTATAAATGTTAAGTTTCTTGAGTTTGTTAACTATATTGTAGCTATGTAAGATAGTGTAGGATACTTAAAGGATATGTATTCTGAAAGATTTTGGGGTAAAAGAGCCTGATGTCTGCAAGTTATTCTCAACTAATTAATCACACACAAAAAAAATAATAAAATGTGTGTGTCTGTGTGTAGAGGAGGAGGGGAAGGAAGGTTAAGTAACAAAGCAATTATAGCAAAAATATTAACAGTATTCAATATCTAAGTGAAAGGTATAATGGGGTTCATTGTATTATTCCTATACGTTTCTACACGTTTAAAATATTTAAAAACAAAACATCAAAAAAAACAAAAAAAAACTTGGTGGCTTGAACATTTGATATGCTTTCAGATAAAAAGGAAGTATATAGTGTATGCCATTAATATTATATACTCAGTAACGGTTAAACACAAAAAAAACTACCAATGTGAGAAAATGCCATTTCTAAGTACTGCTTAGAATACTTGTGATAGTAAAGATATAATTTTTTATATGCTCTTTTGCAATTTAGTTAACATAAGGAATATATTAGCATTTTTAGTAAAAATACTCATTTTAAAATGTTATTTCTAAAAATATGAATGTATTAATTATATATGTCAAATAATAAACTTGATCAAATAAGTAAATCTAACTTAAAATTCAAGTTATAAAAATATCAATTTGATATACTTTTAAAATCTTACTGTTTTTCTACAACATAATATCAAACTTAATAACCTGGACTGAACTCTTTCATAGAATAAATACTTACCCTGAATGGGTGAACACACTACTCTCAAGTGGCTTCTTCTCACTTTATTATACAACAGAACAAGGCAAAAGTGGCAAAATGAAATAAAAGGACTGCAAAAATTTTTTTCTGAGTAAAAAGAATTTTCCACAAATATGTAATAGTCTAAACATACCCCAAAATTATATAAACTCAGATATTCTAAACATTCTAAACACATACACATTCTAAACATCAGGATCAAATGACAAAAGGATGTACCTTTACATACTTTACAACATAATAAAATCAGTATTTTTTAAAGATAGATTTCATTTAACTGATGAAAAAAACACTTGACTTCCTTGTCTCTGTCTCCATATTTCGTTCAGTTCAGTCGCTCAGTCGTGTCTGACTCTTTGCGACCCCATGGACCACGGCACGCCAGGCCTCCCTGTTCATCACCAACTCCTGGAGTTTACTCAAACGCATGTCCATCAAATCAGTGATACCATCCAACCATTTCATCCTCTGTCATCCCCTTCTCCTGCCCTCAATCTTTCCCAGCATCAGGGTCTTTTCCAATAAATCAGCTCTTCGCATCAGGTGGCCAAAGTACTAGAGTTTCAGCTTCAACATCAGTCCCTCCAATCAACACTCAGGACTGATCTCCTTTAGGATGGACTGGTTGGATCTCCTTGCAGTCCACGCGACTCTCAAGAGTCTTCTCCAACACCACAGTTCAAAAGCATCAATTCTTCAGTGCTCAGCTTTCTTTATAGTCCAACTCTCACATCCATACATGACCACTGGAAAAACCATAGCCTTGACTAGACAGACCTTTGTTAGCAAAGTAATGTCTCTGCCTTTTAATATGCTGTCTATTAAAAATGCTGAATACTTGCAATTGTGATTTATCATTTCTACAAAATATTATAAAACTTTGAACAATATAGTTGCCTAGACACCTAAATCAATTCCTTCTTAAGTACCATGAGGTCAATGTGATCTCTCAAGACTATTTGGGCTGAATCAAGATATACTTCCTGGTCAGTCCAAGTCTGTCCAGATCTTATAACCAAGAATAACAAAATAAAATATACTCAAGGGAACCTTACAGAATAGACAACATGGCATCATAAACAAACCATAAGGCTCTCAAAAAGTGGAAGCCTTTGTGGGCTGGTTTTATATCTTGCACTATGTCTGGAGAAATCCTGTGAACTTATAGAACTTCATGGCCTAACTCACTAAATAGTCTGATAGCAAGCCAGGAGACAAAAGGCTTCTCCCTTGAATAAGGTTCCTCCCTCAAACTCTTCTACCATGAATAATGTTTCATGAAATGACAAATATAAAAATACCCTTCAATTTTAAAATAGTTTACATACAAAGGTATTCTACTATCTGAGACGACATTACTTTGAAGACAGGTGTTTTCTTGAGAATATATCTACAGCTTATCTATAGTAAATTTAATTTGGAAATGGAAGAGGAACAGAGATGTACTTTAAATCCCTAAATCAACATCATCAAGTTGTCTTGCGTGAGCTAACACTGGCCAGTACAAAACACAAAGCACATGCCAGTAGTACCTCACACTATTAACAAGTGATCAGTGAATCAGACCAAGCAATTCACCTCTCCAATCTCTAAAGTTAAAGCAATAAAGAAACATGCATTTATACTCTTATCAAAAGAACAGATGGAAAAGGAAGAAATGATCTGAAATAAGAGGTGATTAAGTTCACAGATTTTTATTTCTCTTTATCTGTAAGTTTATGTTCTTTTGTTTGCTAGAAAATGCAGTTACATTAGAAAAGAAGATTTAAAATACACCTATGAAGAAGTAGAAGTCTCTAAATAATTACTTCTTGATACTTCAACAAAAGTTTACTATGAGGCTTTGGTCTCAATAAAGCTTTGTTTATTGATTTTGAAAGTTAACTGTTATATGTCAAGTGATGTAAGAATTATGCCTCATTTTTGGCATATGATAATCCAACTGGTCTAACATCAATATTTTAAAATGCCTATCCAAGTCTCCTAGTGAAATGTCTGTCATTATTGTGGGTTTAATCTCTAGACTCTCTTTTCCTTTGTCCTATATATCTATGCCTACTTTACAATGATAGATATCACAGTGTTTTAATTACTGGATTCTAGATTCTTTGCATTTCTAAATACACTTTATAATCCATTTAGAAACTGTCACCTAAAAGAAAAAGCTTGTTGGGATTCTGGTTGACTTTGCACTGAACCTACAAATAAATCTGGGAAGAACTGACACACACAAAAACGGAATGTTCTGACCCATGAACACAGCGTAGTTCTCCATTTATCTGAATCTTTATTATTCTCTACATTGCCTTAGTTTTCAGTGTACAGGTCTTACTCTGTTAAAATTATCACTATGTATTTCACATTTTTAATACTATTCCAATGGTATTTTTACAATATTCAAGTTCCACTTGTTTGTTGGCAATATATAGAAACAGAATTATTTCCTACCTCTTTGCTAAGCTTAGTAGCTCCAGCAATTATTTTATAGATCTCTTACAATTTTCCAAGGAAATTTTCACATCAGTTACAATGAAAGATAATTGTATCTTTCTTTACAATCTGGTATGCCTTTGTCTTCTTGCCTTAAGGCACAACTTCCAGTATAATGTTGAGAGATCTGCTGAGAAGGGACTGTCTTGTTTTACTCCCAATTGTAAAATAAACGCTTTCAGTCTTTAGTTGTAGGTTTTTAAAGAGGCTTTCTATGGGGCTGAGAAAGCTTCCCTTTATTTCTAGCTCGC
The DNA here is from genome assembly GCF_023699985.2 of Odocoileus virginianus. Lineage (NCBI taxonomy): Eukaryota > Metazoa > Chordata > Mammalia > Artiodactyla > Cervidae > Odocoileus > Odocoileus virginianus. The sequence goes on from NC_069691.1 coordinate 2,017,775, forward strand.
CAAATTTTGTTTTCTAATCTGTCACGAATGGGTGTTAAATTTTGTAAAATGCTTTATTTGCATTTACTGAGATGATCATATGGGTTTTCTCTGTTAGTCTGTTAACATACTGAGTAACATTAAATAATTTTCACATGTTAAACCAATCTTAGCTCCTGGAATAAGTCACTTGGTCATGACTTATTACCGTTTTTATATTATACAGGATTCATTTCCTAATGTTTCTGTTAAAAATTTTGTGTCTATATTCATGAAGATGAACTTACTTGTCTTATCTAGTTTCTGTGTCATGGTAATATAAGGCTTATAAGTTGAAAAGCATTACCTCATCTTCTATATTCTTAAAGAATTTGTATAGAATTAACATTTTTTCATCCTTAAACTTCAGTATAATCTACCATCTGACAGCCATCTGAACCTGGAGGCTTCTCTGGGAAGGTTTTTAACAGTTAAAAATTCAACTTCTGTAACAGGGCTATCCAGGTGGTCTATTTCTTCTTAACTAAACATTGTGTCTTTCAAGAAATTTGTCTTTTTCATCGAACTTACTGTACTTATTGATTAAAACTTCCTGATGTAAGAGTCTCCATAACGTCTCTTATCCTTAATACCTACAGGATATTATATCCCCTGGTGGTGTTAGTGATGAAGAACCAGCCTGCCAATTTAGGAGTCATAAGAGACACGGGTTTGATTCCTGAGTGGAGAAGATTCCTTAGAGGAGGGCATGGCAACCCACTCCAATATTCTTACCTGGAGAATCTCATGGATCAGAGGAGCCTAGTGGGCTACAGTTCATAGGATCACAAAGACTCAGACACGACTAAAGCGACTCAGCACGTACAGTTATCTGTAGTGTCTGTGTGATATCCCTTGTTACTTTGCTAATAATGGTAGTTTGTCTTATCTTGTTTTTTTCCTGATAAGTCTATCTAGACTGTTTTATTAACATTTTTGCAAAGGATTAGTTTTTTTATTTCACTAATTTTCTTACGGTTTTTCTGTTTTCTAGTTTATTAACTTTTGATCTTTTTTATTTCCTTGAGGTTATTTGTTGCTGTTCAGTCACCCAGTTGTGTCCAACTCTGCGACCGCATGGACTGCAGCACGCCAGGCCTCCCTGTCCCTCAGCATCTCCCGGAGCATGCCCAAGTTCATGCTCGTCGCATCGGTGGTGCTGCCCAGCCATCTCATCCTGTGAGCCCTCTTCTGCTCCTACCCTCAGTCTTTCCCAGCAGCAGGGACTTCTCCAGTGAGTCATCTGTTCACGTAAGATGACCAAAATACTGGAGCTTCAGCTTCAGCATCAGTCATCAGTCCTTCCAGTGAATATTCAGGGTTGATCTCCCTTAAGATGGACTGGTTTGATCTCCTTGGTGTCCAAGGGACTTTCAAGAGTCTTCTCCAACACCACAGTTTGAAAGTATCAATTCTTTGGTGTTCTGCCTTCTTTATGGTCCAGCTCTCACAACTGTACATGACCACTGGAAAGACCACAGTCTTGACTGTACAAACCTTTGTTGGCAGAGTAATGTCTCTGCTTTTCAACACACTGTCTACGTTTGTCATTGCTTTCCTGCCAAGAAGCAACTGTCTTCCGATTTCATGGCTGCAGTCACTGTCTGCAGCAATTTTGAAGCCCAAGAAGAGGGAATCTGTCACTACTTCCACCTTTTCCCCTTCTATTTGCCATGCAGTAACGGGGACGGATGCCATGATCCTAGTTTTTTTTAATATTTAGTCTTAAGTTAGCTCTTCACTCTCATCAAGAAGCTCTTTAGTTCTTCTTTGCTTTCCATGAGAACCTCATGAATTGTATAAAAGGCCAAAGAGACATGACACCAAAAGATGAGTTCTCCAGGTCTGAAAGGTGTCAAATATGCTACTGAGGAAGAGCAGAGGAGAATTATCAACAGCCCCAGAATGAATGAAGCAGCTGGGCCAAAGCAGATATGACACTCAGTTGTGGATGTGTCTGGTAATGAAAGTAAAACCGATACTGCAAAGAACAGTATTGTATAGGAACCTGAAATATTAGGTCCATGAATCAAGGAAAATTGATGTGGTCAAGCAGAAGATGGTAAGAATAAACATCGACATCCTAGGAATCAGCTAACTAAAATGGACGGGAATGGGTGAACTTAATTCAGATGATCATTGTATCTACTACTGCGGGCAAAAATCTCATAGAAAAAACTGAGTAGCCCTCACAATCAACAAAAGTCTGAAATACAGTACTTGGGTACTGAAATACAGTACTAAAAAATGACAGAATGATCTCGGTTCATTTTTAAGGCAAGCCATTCAACATCACAGTAATCCAAGTCTACGCCCCAACCACCGAAGCCAAAGAAGCCTATCAGTTCTGTGAAGACCCAGAAGACCTCCTAGAACTAAAACCTAAAAAAGATGTTCTGTTCATCACCACGGACTGGAATACAAAAGTAGGAAGTCAAGATATACCTAGAGTAATAGGCAAAGTTTAGCCTTGGAGAACAAAATGAAGCAGGGCAAAGGTTAACTGAATTCTGCCAAGAGAATGCACCGGTCATAGCAAATATCCTTTTTCAGGTTATTTATTCAAGGTTTAATTTACTTTTCTTTCTCTTGTTCTCTTTTCTAAGGTAGAAGATTAGATCACTGATTTGTTATCTTTCTTTCTAAAATTAGTATACAATAATGTTATAAATTTCCCTCCTAAGATGTCAGCAAATGGTGGAGGAAGAAACTCCAGAAGTCCATCACTTTACAAAAGCAACAAGGGAGTTGAGGCAACCGTCAGAATCAAGTATTTCAAATTATGGAATCAAATCAAAAGCTTACAGTGACAAAGCGAATGCTTAATGAAAAAAAAAAAAACAGCTGAATTTTGGTAAGAGAGCTTTGCTTCTTTTTAACTTAGAGATACCAATCCCTAGCTCAGTGACAGCCCTGCAAGATTACAGCACATTCTTGACATAATAAAGTTACAAGTACCAGAACTGTAGCTTTTTGTGCTGACTTGTCTGGTCGCTTACTTTTCTATCACCTAAGAACTTTCTCATGTCTGAAGTGGTGGTGTGTGTATAGAGGGGTGGAGATGGGGGTGGTGGTAGCAGCATCTGCTGAACATGTATTAGCTGCTGTCATGTTGGGCAAGAGTTAACAGTTGGAACGAATAAGCCTATAAGGAAACGCTAGAGAAGGAGATGCTTTGAGCAGTAAGAGCTTTGAAAATTCCAGCATATTCCGGGGAATTCAGAACACAACACACATGCCCAGTACCAAGCACATGTCCCGAAAGATATGAGAAGGCCCTATGTTCTCACCTCTGGCTGAAGTTCAAGTTCCACACAAGCAGGAAGTAAAGGCTAAAGTAGAGCTACAAACCGCCTGGTTCAACATTAAGGTATTCCTGGCACACATCTTCAAAGACTGGGAAAAGTGAGGGTTTTGGTGGTAACAGAGGTAGGGGAAGGTTTCCTGGTGTTCAAAGAGATAGCTATCAAATCACTAAGTAATAATTAAGAGAATAGAAACTTTAGCAGCCACAAATGACAATGAATAAAGACTTCAAAAAATTTGTTCAGAAAAGTCACTAAACAAATAAGCAACGAAAGTGACAATAAGCAGCAACAATGAACGCTAGAAAGGAGGAAGAATCAGATTTCTTGAACTTCCACAATATTATATCCAAAATGTCCAGCTTTTAATAAAAAATTATGAGGCATACAAAGAAACAAGAACATAAGAACTATATGCAGGGTAAAGAAATTAAGAGAAGCAGAACCAGACTACTTAGTAATAATAACTGATCCTACAATCCCACTCCTGGGCATATATCCAGCGAAAACTGTAATTCAAATATATATGCACTCCAATGATCATTGTAACACTATTTACAATAGCCAAGACATGGAAACAACCTAATTTCCACCGACAAAGGAATGGATAAAGAAGATGTGGCATATATATACAGCAGCATTTTACTCAGTCTTAAAAAAGAATGAAATAATGCCATCTGCAGCAAAATAGATGGACCTAGAGATTATCATAATAATCACTTACATGGGGAATATTAAAAAATTGATACAAGAAATTATATACATAACAGAAACAGATCCACAGACATAGAAAAACTTATGGTTACCGAAGGTGAAAGGGGAGGGTGAAGGTAAGGATAGGTTAGGAGTTTGTCATTAACATAAACACACTACTCCACAGAAAATAGATAGGCAACAAGGACCTACTGTATAGCAGAGAGACCTTTACTCAGTATTTTATAATAACCCATAGGGAAAATAACGTGAAAAAGAACAGACGTACATGTACTGGTCACTGTGCTGCACACCTGAAGCTACACAAGACTGTCATGAGCTGCACGGCAGTTAACCACGGATGCGCTTCTTGACTCCACTTCTAACTGCGCAGAATAACCAGACACAGGATCAACAAAGAGACAGAAGGCCTGAATACCATTAGAAACTAGCGCTGACAGACAGACAGACACACACACACACACACACACGCACGACAACTAACTCCGTTAATTTTTACAGTATTCTTCATGGACTCTGTATGATTCCTGTTAACTTTATTCTGAGGTTCTGTTAATTTGCTTTGCTATTGAAGATGATAACATTTTTAAGGGAGATGTTCACAAGCAATTCATTTTTGAATCCTTCACTAAACTCTGTACAATACCTTACCCAGAGCAAACTCAGCACATTTAATCAATAAACGAATGACTTACTATTGACTTTATACTTACATATTATCTGAGTTTCTAAATCATTAGTTCCTAATAAACCAAATTTTTTAAAAAACCCACTAAGATCATTTTTTAGGAGTCATGTTTCACTCTCCTCCCATTCAATTAATCAACAGATGCTATCATTTTTTTTCTTTGACTTCTTGTGTTTACTTTCTTCAACTATCACTCACCTGAATCTAATTATTCAATATCATGTTCTCTAGTCATAGAAACGTCATTTCATACTTTCAGGAATTGGGCACTTGCCAACCAATGACTTACATCATAATTAGGTTCCACGTTCTCTATAGTATCCAATATTGACTACCCTTGCCTTAAAATGATCCACACTTTGTCTCTTTGCCTTTGTGTATATAATCTTTACTATTTTCTCTTCTTACAGTATCTAAAACGATTGTCCGTAGCCATTCCTTATTCACATATTTGATTCTGGTGATCAGGAACTCACACTGGACAGTACCATGTGATACCCTTTCATTTAATGACTATCTTTTTAAACAATCTATCCAGGACATATGGGCTTCCTGGTGGCTCAGAGGGTAAAGCGTCTGTCTACAATGCGGGAGACCCGGTTTCAATCCCTGGGTTGGGAAGATCCCCTGGAGAAGGAAATGGCAGCCCACTCCAGTCCTCTTGCCTGGAAAATCCCATGGACGGAGCAGCCTGGTGGGCTACAGTCCAAGGGGTTACAAAGAGTAGGACACAACTGAGCAACTCCACCACCATCCAGGATATAAGCTCCTTGAAAACATGTCATCATATTGTAAATCCTACATAGCTTCTGGAGCACTCAGCATATAACTGATCAGTAGTTGTCTAAGTGGTTACTCACTGATTACGTGAACACGATTTCCTCACTTACCGAGGACCATAACAAGTGTCTACCACATCAAACTCGGTAAATCAGTAATTTACCCTTTCCTTCCTTATTAACAGAGCCTCATTTCTACTGCTCTAATGAGCCAAATGACTTTCACCATAGGTGCACTACCTTCTTATATCTTCCTCACCCAAAGGATGTCCTTGACTTCCCTAGTGTCTATTTGAATTCTGTCTAGCCTTCAGAGACCACTTCAAGTGATATTTCTTAATATTTCTTTGCTATATATATATATATAGCAAAACAAATAAAAAATCTTAATAGACTATTTTTGCCATGTTCACCTCTACAAAACTCCTACCAAATTTGAGACTTGTATAATTTGAAATTTTACCAAATTAAGTCTCAAATGTCTTACAATCAATCATTTTAGATGTATTAATATTGTCTGCCCCATTACCTGGGGGGCTATGAAGCATCTTCCCATACAATATTTCCTTTTATATCCTTGAGGACAAATAATAAGCACAAAATAACTAACTGATCTTAAAGAATGCAACAGAATAGAGGTTAAATAGTTACACACAGTTTCATAAAGATTGGTCCTTAAAAACGCTTTAAAACAAGAGGAATTAGTCAAGGATTAGTCTGCGGTCTGGGAAGGAGAACTGCATACAGCAGAAGTCAAGCCATGTCTAGGAACTAATTCACAGATATAAGATTAATGAATACCTAAGTCCAGACGTAAGCAAACTTTTTTCCTAAAATGCCAGACATTTTGAGCTTTGCGTGCCACACATCACAATGTCTATAACTACTCAACTATGCCACAAAAGCAGCCATAGACAATACGTAAACAAACAATGTGACTTTATTTCAATAAAACATTTTTTCACACAAAAAAGTGTTCAGCCAGATTTGGACTATGGACCATGGTGAGCCACTCTAGATCTAGCCACTCTAGAAGTGGTTTGAAAACTTTCTTTCCAGTTTGTTTTTTAACAAGTAACTTCTCCTCAATCTACAAACAGAATTGGTCTGGCCAGCCGGAAGTGGGGGAGGGACACGCAGAATACAGAGCCGCCTGCCAGACCTTCCCTTTCCTAGGACCCACCATTCCCTCCTCTAAAGGGCTGCGCAGCACCATCTGTGTTTAAATCCCTCATTTACGCATCTATACTCCTGTAAGAATACAGACTCAGAGAGGGGGAAACAATTTATGCGGGAATGATCACAAAAAAACCAGAGCTAGTGCTAAAATTTCCCTAGATGGGGAAACAATGGAAACAGTGGCAGACTATATTTTCTTGGGCTCCAAAATCACTGAGGATGGTGACTGCAGCCATGAAATTAAAAGATGCTTGCTCCCTGGAAGAAAAGTTATGATCAACCTAGACAGCATATCAAAAAGCAGAGACATCAGTTTACCAACAAAGGTCCATCTAGTCAAAGCTATGGTTTTTCCAGTAGTCCTGTATGGACGTGAGAGCTGGACTATAAAGCAAGCTGAGTGCCGAACAACTGATGCTTTTGCACTGTGGTGTTGCAGAAGACTCGAGAGTGAGTCTTCCAGACTGCGAGTGAGGTCAAACCAGTCAATCCTAAAAGAAACCAGTCCTGAAAATTCACTGGCAGATATCAATTAAATAAACTCTTGTAAGTTTCTTTTTTCTTTCTTTTTGGTTAGAGTTGTAATGGACCCAGATGGAACTTGTAATGTGGGCCCCACATGACAGAACTAAATTCAGGTATCAATTAAGTAAACTCTAAATATTCACTGGAAGGACTGCTGAAGCTGAAATTCCAATATTTTGGCCAGCTGATGCCAAGAAATGACTCACTGGAAATGACCCTGATGCTGGGAAAGACTGAAGGCAGGAGGAGAAGGGGACAACAGAAGATGAGATGGTTAGATGGCATCACCGACTTGATGGACATGAGTTTGAACAAGCTCCAGGAGCTGGTGATGGACAGGGAAGCCTGGCATGCTGCAGTCCATGGGGGTCGCAAAAAGTCGGACATAACTGGGTGACTGACCTGAACTGAGTGCTAAAATTAAAATCTAGATTTAACTCTCGATGGTTATGACCTAACCTTTAAAACATGAGAGTTAACTTGGAGAGTCAGAAATAAAATGGGAAGTTAATATACTTTAAAGTTAAAGCTTTCGGACATCTGATAGGGCCATATTATTCTGATTGGATTTGAGGTTAAAATCTACCGTGATTTCTTTTTCAACCTGTCAAGAAGTTATCACACAAAAATTCAAACAATTTTCAAAGAATTTTGAAGGTGGTATGATAGTACCTAGCTTGTAAACCTTGCTACAAAACCATGATTAGTAATTCAATGACCCTAAATTTGTCCCTTTTACATATTATTTTTACAGGTCACTGCTAAACTGTAATATCATAATCTGTTAGAAAAAACTCTGAAGAGGTCTGAAGGATCAATGTTTTTTGCCTTAAAACAAAATTTTCAAAGTATACACCAAAGAAATAACTAGATGGTCTATAAGCAGGGATTTTCCAAACAAAACATCCATTCAAGATCATTATTGGAAGTGAAAATCTGCATGTTAAGAAAAATGACCTTTTAATATCCATAGTAGGATTACTGCTGACTCTAAAACACAACCCTGACAATTTCTTGCAATTCTTTGCCTAAGGTTCCATGTCTTTAGAATGAATTCATCTTCACTGAAGAAGGTTAGGTGGGAGACAATGGTGGAAACTTTTTAAAAATAGTAATTGAGAAAAATGAGATAAGGGCATGGACTCAATATTATTAAGACTAATTACAAGACCATGTTTTGATTTAAGGATAAGGACCACATACAGAACATGCACTACAAACACTCTAAGAACTTCCATTTTAATAAATTTTGTAAAAAAAAAAAAAAAAAATTAAACTGCCAAAATACTGTAGTTCCTATCTTTACATTACTGTGATGTACAGTTATACGCATCATAACTGTAAGTTATATGCTTAATTAAAGACTGAACAGGCTTACTGCACACATTGCTTAGCACACTGATAATGGTTTTGAAGAATGCAAATGAACTAAAATTTTTCTCATATGCAAGAAACATCCTTGCCTCTTTAAGATCATTATATAAGGAAGTGATTTTGATACTAAGAAAAGTATCGTTTATTTTTGTTTACACAGAGGAATTACCTGTCTATAAAAAATAACTTTCAGCAGTCTTACCAGTTTCTCTCCCTAAGTCAATGTATGAAGGATATACCTATAGTTTATAAATAATAAAGAAAGCCTGGTAAGGCTGTGGTTGGTAATTTAAAATAAATAGTAATAACAAAGTACTAATTTTATGGAGAGTGAGATAGAGGACTTGACTCAGTGTATTTTTTAGTACTTCCTCTCAGTTTTTAGTCAATATGACTAATTGATTTCCCATTCAATAATTTTAACTTATTTTGTTAGAAATTACCCCTAACCTACAGTCAAAACTACTTAAATAAGAATATTTTAAAACTAAAATTTTTCATAACAATTAACATAACATCAAATGTCTACTGAAATTATAATTACAAAGAATTCCTTTCTTAAGTTTTGTAAGAAATGTCTTAACAGAAAATTTCATGTTAAAATGATGCTGTGGACAATCAGTACACTGTTGCACTTCTGAGATAAAACATGGCTTTTAACCAGAGCAAATAAAATTGGAGAGGTAAAATAATATCTCACAGTAATACACTGAAATTTCTCTGAGGTGTCAGAAACACGTTACTTCCTCTCATGAGCACAAACATTTTTCTATGGCTCAGAAACATGATCAGTATATAGACAAATCATGTGTTACCGAAGAGAGGAGAATGAAAATTACAGAAAATGCTATATGGCCTAGTTAGCTTTAAAAAAAAGTTATACTACCTAGAGTTAAAGAGTTTATGATGTCAGGAAGAGTTTAAAGCCTTTATGATCAAGTAATATTCTCTGATTCACTACTTTGTGACCTGTGTGGGAGTGTAGCAAAAGGATTAATGCTAATCCTGTAACTGTGAATAATGATTTATTGAACAATTCCTACATAAATTCCAACTGTGACCACAAAATCACACCTTCACAGGCTAAGATATTTTCCTCTCACTTAGATAACAAAACTAAAATGTTTTAAAATATATATATGTGTATATATAAACACACACGCAATTAAATCAGATCATGAACTGATTTTTATACATTTAGTAAAGGCTTTGAACATTCACAGCTTTCATTTTTATTTTAATCTTAAACAAGTCCTAGTATGGTCTTTCCACTTAGGATCAAGTAAGAATGGTAGTGAATTTCAAACTACTTTCTCAAATAGCTGCGTCTCATTCAGAGATATACAAAAGCAAGATATTAGAATGAGGTTAAGTGCATCTTTTGTTAGTAACGTATGTTGCTCCCTCTGGCCTCATAAACAAGCTGCTCCTTTTTGAATACAGCAGACCTTCAATTTAAATTTATGGAAAGACTAAAGCAGGAGAGCCTGCACTCAAACAATTTTAATAACCTATTAAGTTGCGACTTCAGATTCATTTTATAACCATGCTCCTCAGGGAACTATGCTATCTGGATAAAGATAAAATTTTTTTCCTTTAAAGATAAATAGCATCATTAATCTGCAACATTTCTTTTCTATTATCTTTCGAAATGAGGAGTTATTTTGTTCTGATCTTGAGGTAATTAGCCTTCATTCACTAGCCTGAAAATGTCTGTGTTCTGAAAATTAAAAATGTGTCATTAAGTGGAATTTACCATAATGTCATTTATCTTTATATAGTTCATCAGTGACAGCAATGGGCCTGGGAATCCATCAGCTTTTACCAAGGAAGCATTAAAACAAATTGAAAAACAGAATAATCCCAGGCACTCTTTAACACAGTCAAAGCCATTTGGGTAATTAAATAGTGGTATTTAAAGTTTTAATTTAGATTTTTCCCTCTGTTCATCAGTAGTCAAATGAGATGTTCATATTCATAACTGTTTGTAATAAAAGGTTTCATAAAACAAGCAGAATACCAATGTTATTAAAATTTAATATAACATAGGGAGAGTCAATCTACAAAATAAAGTTTTTATTTTCCTGAACTCTAATTTCTGAAATTACATCAGAAATAAACTTTCTTCAACTGCCTAGGTTGTAGTATTAGCTCCACAAAAACTGATGATTCAAACCTCTAAATAAGTACAAGAAAGTGGATGACATGAAATTAAACTTCATTACTGCTAATGCTGGAGAATATCTTTACCACCTTAAATTTGTTTTCACTAACTACATCCCTCCAGCAATCATTATTTAGAATTATCAGATATAATTATGAAAATAAAAGTTGGCTTGATAAGCTAACAGCAGAGGTCATAAAATAAAAATCTTGGGGTGGTAAGGGGCACAGAGGCACTCTGTAGCCAAATAACTAATTCATATAGTAGTGATTAGGGAAATAGGACAAGATTTAGAAATATAGCTGAAAAATTATATGCTCTTAGTGAAGACCTCAAAAGTACTGCGAATACACTTAGGAAACATACAGCATAATGAAATCAGGTTACATGGTCATAAAAGTGGATAGCAGTTTCAAAATGCTCAGTTCACTCAACATAATGAATCATTCACTATTTCCCTTTCTGTCTATCTAGAAACAATACCTTGTTTGAAAATGTGTTCTTAACACAAGAATAATCCAACAACATAAAGATTACCTTAATGCAGCACTGCTCACTACCAGATAATTCATATTCTGAACTCAGTATACTGAAATGTGCTAATGACTGTTTCAGTATGATTCTTTGTTAAACCACTGGATAATTTAAGTTTAGCACTTTGCCACTTAGATATGCAAATAAGGGTTTCAAATGTCTTTTGGCGGGGCAAAATGATTCTTTACAAACTATAATTACTTTGCTGACGAATTCTAACACATATGCACACACAAATACTAGTCAACAAATCACATACCAAATATTGGTTAAGGACCTAAAAACTTCAGCAGTACGTTCATCATGTAAAAGTGTTAATCATTTCCAATTCCCACCTGTTTTTTCAATGCTGCTAATTTACTCTGCACTGTCAGAGAAACGTTGGCCTGAAAACAGAATGCTATTGAATAAATGCATGATCATGTATCGGACCTCGCTTCCATCACCAGGCACATCCACAACTGGGTGTTGTTTTGGCTTTGGCTCCATCCCTTCCTTCTTTCTGGAGTTATTTCTCCACTGATCTCCAGTAGCATATTGGGCATCTACCAACCTGGGGAGTTCACCTTTCAGTGTCCTATCTTTTTGCCTCTTCATACTGTTCATGGGGTTCTCAAGGCAAGAATACTGCAGTGGTTGCCATTTTGTTCTCCAGTGGACCACACTGGAAAAGGTTAAGCTTTCATTCCAATCCCAAAGAAAGAAAGGCAATGCCAAAGAATGCTCAAACTACAGCACAATTGCACTCATCTAACACACTAGTAAAGTGATGCTTAAAATTCTCCAAGCCAGGCTTCAGCAATATGTAAACCGTGAACTTCCAGATGTTCAAGCTGGTTTTAGAAAAGGCAAAGGAACCAGACATCAAATTGCCAACATCCGCTGGATCACTGAAAAAGCAAGAGAGTTCCAGAAAAGCATCTATTTCTGCTTTATTGACTATGCCAAAGCCTTTGACTGTGTGGATCACAATAAACTGTGGAAAATGCTTCAAGAGATGGGAATACTAGACCACCTGACGTGCCTCTTGAGAAATCTGTATGCAGGTCAGGAAGCAACAGTTAGAACTGGACATGGAACAACAGACTGGTTCCAAATAGGAAAAGGAATACATCAAGGCTGTATATTGTCACCCAACTTATTTAACTTATATGCAGAGTACATCATGAGAAATGCTGGACTGGATGAAGCACAAACTGGAATCAAGATTGCTGGGAGAAATATCAATAACCTCAGATAGGCAGATGACACCACCCTTATATCAGAAACTGAAGAAGACCTAAAGGGCCTCTAGATGAAAGTGAAAGAAGAGAGTGAAAAAGTTGGTTTAAAGCTGAACATTCAGAAAACTAAGATCATGGCATCTGGTCCCATCACCTCATGGGAAATAGATGGGGAAACAGTGTCAGACTTTATTTTTGGGGGCTCCAAGATGACTGTAGATGGTGACTGCAGCCATGAAATTAAAAGACTAGCTTACTCCTTGGAAGGAAAGTTATGACCAACCTAGACAGCATATTAAAAAGCAGAGACATTACTTTGCCAACAAAGGTCTATCTAGTCAATGCTATGGTTTTTCCAGTGGTCATGTATGGATGTGAGAGTTGGACTATAAAGAAAGCTGAGCACAGAAGAATTGATGCTTTTGAACTGTGGTGTTGGAGAAGGCTCTTGAGAGTCACTTGGACTGCAAGGACATCCAACCAGTCCATCCTAAAGGACATTAGTCCTGGGTGTTCAATGGAAGGACTGATGTTGAAGCTGAAATTCCAATACTTTGGCCACCTGATGCGAAGAGCTGACTCATTTGAAAAGACCCTGATGCTGGGAAAGATTGAGCGCAGGAGGAGAAGGGGACGACAGAGGATGAGATAGTTGGATGGCATCACCAACTCAATGGACACGGGTTTGGGTGGACTCTGGGATTTGGTGATGGACAGGGAGGCCTGGCGTGCTGCGGTTCACGGGGTCGCAAAGAGTCGGACACGACCGAGCAACTGAACTGAACTTATCATCATTTCTTTCTTTTTTTTTTCATGTATTTCTTTAAAAGAATATGCAAGGTAATAAATCAGACATCTAGAACTGAAAAACTTTAGAAACAATTAAGTTTCCTAAAAAGAAAGGAAGATCCTAGGATATGAAAACTTTGGCATATTTGTACAACTGGTCAACAACATCAAAGCTGGGACTAAAATCCATGCATCCAACCTATTTCTATACCACTCTGCTGCAAACAGATCAATGATCTAAAATATTCATTCAGTATCTAGGTTAAGTATAGTTATCAAATAAACACATTTTGAACAATAAAAAGCACATTCTGAATTTGACACCTGTAAAAGCTTCCAGACAGCATTATGATCTTTTCATTAATAAAGCAATTATCAAGAAGTTTTTCTCTACAATTTGCTTCTGAAATTTTAACTAGTTCTTCTTAAAATAATGTATTTACCCAGATAACTTCTAAGCATTTCTTTCCATATCCCCTGGACCTACAGGTTTCTGTAGTATTTTGTTATTTTAACTAAGAGTTGCTTACCTCCCTTACACAAGGACAAGGCATAGATCAGGTCAAGCTGAGCTATAATGACATTCAGCTTCAAAATGGTGTGGAGGGAGGATCTTTTGTGGTTTAATTAAAGTCATCGTACAGTCTGAAACTAAATATTGTCAAATACAATTTCAAAAAGAAAAGTTCAAAGTCAAACAATCTGTGATTTATCCTCATTATCTCTTCTCTGCACTAAGCATTACTAAACCAATTTGATTTTTAGAAAAAAATTCAGCATGAAGGTATGTACCTGGGTTATTGCTTAAAGTGGTAAAACAAAAACCTAGACTACTAAATATCCAAGGGTTTGATAAACTCTGAAATATTCATTCTATATGTTCTATAGGCTATCAACTGGCTAGCTATTAAGAAGAAAAGTTCAGCTTGCTATTAATTATCAAGGAATATTACATAGTAAAAGCGGGGGGAAAAGGATGTCTCAGAGAATTATGTAAAAACAATGACCCTTACTGCTGTGTGTTTACATTTTGTTTATATGAGCATATGGAGAAAGGTATGTGTTAACACCTGGTGCAGTGTTAGCAAGAAAGTATAGAAACTTCTAACACTGTGTGTTTAAGGGGAAAGGTGGTGAGGCGAGAGGGGAAATTACTAATATTTTCTTTACTGATCTGCGGGGGAAAGAAATTCTTCCAATAAAGTGAACTGATCTACTGTTTTCGATGGGGACCCTGAAGTAAAGCTGAGCTGCCTTAAACTAACAGAATGGTCTTAAGAGTTCTACTGCTGGCAGAAATACTTACTAAGATTCTCTAATTTTCATTTCATCCAAATGATAACCATTATCCAACTCAAAAGAGGGCGAGGAGCAAGAAACAAAAATCAGCTATTTCACAATTATACCTTTTAGGAAAAAACAATTATTTTTTTAAAGTTCTGATCTTTTCTAAAGTAAGATGTACTAATCATTTTTAAAATATTATCAAGATAATAGCTGACTAAATCTATACACATGTACAGAAAGGTAAAAATAAAATTATTTTTCTTAAAAGTAAAATAGACATTTTCTGGTTATCTTTTAGACTAGGGTTTTTCAGTCTCAGTACTTCTGGCATTTGGCGCTAGAAAATCCTTCAGTGTTGGATGCTGTCCTGTAGAAATGTTTAGCACCATGCTTGGTGCTAACAGTATCTCCGCTCAGTTGTGACAATAAAAAATGTCTCCAGATAATGCTCTAATACTCCTTGGGGCAAAAGTACCAAGTTGAGAACCACTGCTTTACCTACAGGTTTTCTGAGAGAAATTATTTTTAATGTTTTACACCAGTAACAACTATCTTTACAGTCTGCTAGGTAATAATTACATATTAACTTGTATAGTGAAAAAATGTTAAATATAAAACAACATCCCCTCATTAATGTCAAGAGATAAAAACTCTAGCTCTACAAGTATGTAGAAATGAAAAAAGTTTTATTATGAAAGATACTTCCTATCTGCTAGGTGAATGCAAAATAAGTACCACTAGTATGAATCAAGCAGCTTCAGAGAAATCAGTACTTTATGGCTCAGATGGAAGGAACATACTATATACTTTAAAAAACTGTACTATGTTTTCATAGTAAACTGTACAGAAGTTTTCAGTAATAGTTAAGAAAACAAAAGTTTAACTTGCCATTTCATCAAGGAGCTAAAGAGGAAAAACTTGGATTGTGTTTGAAGGAGGGAGTGGGAACAAAAAAACAAAACCTCGTTCTGTAAAATTTAGAATCAAAATATCAGAAAAAAAATGTCTATCAGAATGTAATTTGTCTTGGTTTCATATACAAGGTACATTATTAAAATGACAACAAATGCTACAGGTAATACACATGCCAAAAATCACACCTTCCTACTAAACTTAATCAAATGTTTGGCCGTGCCACGAGGCGTGGAGGACCTCAATTCCTCAACCGAGGACTGAACCCTGGCCATGCAGTGAGAGCACAGTCCTAACCACCAGGCTACCAGGGAGCTCCCCATCAATATTTTAGAAGCATACATTCATGGAAAAACATGTGGCCCAAACTCAAGAGTCTGTCTTTGTCCAGCATGCATACAATGCCATAAGGTAACAAAACATACATTAAACCTTAAGGATTCTGATCATGTAAGTAGTTAATTTCCAGTTTCCTTAAAGTTCTTTAGAACTAAAATGTTTAAAACTATCATCCTGTTACAGGTGACCAACAAAATTCACTATATAAATGATTAATTATAGAGACATTAACATTCCAGGAAGAGGGAACCACAGGAAAGTCACAAGGAAGTGTGAGGTGAGTGTGTGTGTGTGAAAGACAAAGTGACTATCAGACACAGACTAATCACATGATCAAACAAACCGAGGCACTTTCAAATATTCTTTTACTTACAGAACCCTATTTTAAAGAAAGTCAAAGGTACAAAAGAAATGAAACCCTAATGAAGAGTTTCCTAAGAAAATCTTAAGAAATGAAACCCTAAGAACAGAAACAGAATTCTACCAACCTGAATCCCCTCTCTCCAAAGGAAGCTCTGAGAAGTTGTGAAGAACCCTGAAAACTAGTGGACCAGAAATATAGGGAATACGAGAGGGAGCTGAGAAATAAAAATGTAGGCTGGGAAGTATATTACAAATTTAATATAATCTTAAATGCTAGCTTCAAGAGTTATATTTAGTGGATATAAGTGAGCCACTGCAGGTGTCAAAACAGAGGAGGGAGATAAATGATGTGGTATACAGAGCAAATGAATGAAATAATATACCTAGTTCATTATTCGGCAATAGTCTTTAAAAACCTTGGTGTTTTCTGTATTCTCTTATTTATTCTATGAAAAAGCTAAGATATAAGACTAACATGTTCAGTATGAGGGAGAAGTATAAGTTTACAGAAAGGATACATTTTAACATCATGAACACTACATGTTCATCAGCATGGTTATTTCTACTTGATAAAGCACACCGTCTTACACTGAGTCTCTCAAAGGCCCACAGCTGCAAAGGCAGACTTTTAGGTGTCGTTCTCCATGTCAAATGGCAACCAGTAGTCACCCCATCTGTCAGTTTGACAAGTATTCTCTCAGCATTCAGGGATAAAGTGCACATATAAAACGCCCTCCCTGACAAAAAAGAAGCCAGGGAGATGAGGGTCAGCCACCAGAGAGGAGACAATCAAGCTGGCAGGAAAGGACTGGAAACTGGTCATAACAAGAAACCAGAGAGCCAAAAAGGGTGAAACAAATCTTGTTCATATTGTAAGGCAACACCAACCAACAAACAAAAGAGCTACTCAGACGGTATGAGGTCAAATAGAAAAAACTTGTCCGTGTTAGAAAAGCCTTCTGATTTCACATATTACTATCTGCCCAACTAATCAGCCCACCAAACAATCCTCAGCACTAGCATATCCATTCCAACCCCTTATCTACTAAGTACATTCCTTGTTAACCACTCTCCACATCTCCAGAGTCAGTTCGAAATGCCACTGGTTTCCCTTAGAAACACAACTGTTTCTTGCCTATATTTTCCTACTTATTCTATCCTGCATTCAAAGAAATATTTATTAAGAGTCTAGATAGGTAGTATTCTAAGTCCTGGGGATATTGCAATGAACCAGAAGTTTTCTACTTTAGCAGGTAGGGTAAAGCCATTAGATAAATACATACATTCATAAACACATTTTTATAAAATATGTAAAGTGGCAATACAATAAAAAAAAAATGCAACAGGGAAAAGCAGGTTAAGAATGATGGCATTAAGAAGATGCATTTCCCATAAGATAGTGAGAAAATCCTTCAGATTAAGATGACACTTGAGCAGAGCTCTGAAAGAAGCTGAGGGAGCCAGCCAAGCAACTGCTGAGGAAAAACCGTGGCCAGGAGAGGGCATATGCAGCAGGATGCCCTGAGGCATGAATGTACTTGGCACTTTCAAGAGGCAGCGGTCAGTGTGGGGCTGAAGCAGTTTAATAGTAAGTGACAGAGACAAGAGAGAAGATGAGACAGGTAACAAAACCAGATCATATACAGCCTTTCATACCATGGGCTGGACACTGGATATTATTCTAAGTGAAACAAAGAGTTTCTAAAAAGGAATGACACCGTCTGACTTAAGTTTAAAAGGACCACACTAACTGCTGGGTGCCAAAAGGCAGAGAAGAAAGAACACCTCTGAAACTACTACAACAGTCCAGGTTTTAACTGTGATTTAAACCTACATGGCAATGGTGTGGATGCGTAAGAAGTGATCTGATTCTGACTCTTAAGTATATTTCACAGACTGAAACTGACAAGATTTGCTAATGATGTGGATGTGGGATATCAGAGAAGTTCGGGATGACTTCTCCCAACCCTTGGAGGGTACTCCCAACCCTTCCTCATCCATCAGTATGACCGACTGCACATTCACATGCTCCCCCTCTCCTGTTTCTGTTTTCACTCTGTCTCATTCTACACTGACACTTCTATCCTTACTTTCACCCTTCTTCTCTCCCAGGGAGCACACATGCCTCTTAAAGCTGGAAGTGAGAAAGAGCTGGGGAAGGAATTTAATAAACAACATTTAAGAAACTTAAAAAGAAAGTACACTAACAACTGGAAAAAGAATGTGAAATAGAAAAAGCAGGAACACCAAATCATCCATGAAAAAAAATTATGTGAACACCACTGACACAGAAAGGCAGGCCAGGAGTACCAGTGCCTAAGAGCTTAATTACAAAAACTTAAAACTGTTCATTAAATTTCAACCAAAGAAACAGAAAGATGGACAAATAAAAACAGGAAAATGTGATTAAAAAATAAAATTATATTCAAGATATGCTGTTCATATTCTATTAGAAACAAATTGTACCTATTTTGAGATCTGCCTTTAATGTTCCTCAAGGAGGAGCTTTTCCTGATTTTTTTTTTTTTTTTTTTTGCTTCTTCTGTTTGAAGTACCTATTCCTTATAACATTAAGCTTTATATCTATTAAGGGAAAAAAATTATCCAACTCAGTAAAAATTCTAACATGGAGTTTTTTTTTCATTCTGCTGGCATGATCTACTCCAATGAATTGCTTTAGTCTGCGGGGAGGGGGGGGTGCGGGAGGAACTACCATACTATATTTTTCTAATAAAATAAAGTTTTAAAAAACATGAATTCTAGGAACATCCCTAGTAGTCCAGTGGTTAAAACTGTACACTTTTGCTGCAGGGGGCATGGATTCAATCCCTGGCCAGGGAACTAGGAACCCAAATGATGCCCAGTGTGGCCAGAGAAATAAAAAGATAAAAATAAATTTTAAGATTTCTGGCTCCTAAATCCATCAAAAAAGCAATAAAAACAAAGGCAGATACTGGCACTCACAAAGTCACATACTTAACATAAACTGTTATTTTAGATGTTACGTCAACAGATTTAATTATGGGGTTTCTCTGTAGACGGCAAATTAGAAGCTGTAAATGAGAAAAGGAAATCAAATAAACTTATAGAAGAATATAACACAGATATTTTTTAAAAAAGAAGGAAACTAGTTATCAAGGAGAACAAAAAAAACTTCAAACAGAAGAAGCAAAACAAAAAAAAAAAATCAGGAAAAGCTCCTCCCTGAGGAACACTAAACACAGATTTCAAAATTCAAATCTGCACCTCAAACGTAACAACTGAGAGTCTCATTCATAACACTGATGTTCAGTTCTCAGTAACAGATACAATTACGCTCAGCATACTCAATTTAAAATGGCAGAATTACAGGATAACATCAATTATAAAAATATCTAATTGCTAATAATTCTATCGCATTTAATAAGTTCCATGCAGCTTTAAGTGCCTCACATACACTAATCTTTAATCCCCCAAATCCTATGATATATAATTTTATGATCCCTACTTTACAGATCAAGAAACTGAGACCTTAAATACAACTTACTTAAAATAAGGTAATTAACAATATGCATATAAACACACATGAATCATGCTGTACGGATGAAGGAATAGAATGTCAGACACCAGAATGTTAACCGTGGTTATCTCCATGTGGTGGCAACAACAGTGATACATAATTCTCCTTCCTGTGCTTTTTAAAATATTTATAGAACATTTTGCAATTACCAAATGAAATAGAGGTAGAGTTCTGCTTTTGATAATGATGGAGTAAGCTCATATCAGACCATTTACCTTGTAGAAACAATTATAAACTCTGTACACAATACAAAAAACAATTATACTTGAGAGTTATTATTCATAAATGTCATGTACTACAAAGTTGTCATGAACATGGAATTAGCAAATACTAAGCTGCTGTTCCTAGAGGAAACATATGACTGACTCTGAACATGGAGGTGGGGATGCTGACCGTACACACAGCTGAAAATCCACATATGATGTATAGTCTGCTCTCCATATGTGTGTTCCTCTCTGTCTACAGTTCTCCATCAGTGGATTCAACTGACTGCAGATTGTGTTGAGCTGTAGTATTTCCTATTGAAAAAAAATCTGCATGTAAGTGGACTCATGCAATTCAAACCTGTGTTGTTCAGGAGTCAACCGTGTACACACACACACACCCCTCACAGATTATACTCTTATACCCTAAAAACAACTCATCCTTTCTTCTTTATTTTACAAAAGAGAAAATACTGGGAAGACCCAGAGGGATCGGGTGGAGAGGGAGGTGGGAGGGGGGACTGGGATAGGGAATACATGTAAATCCATGGCTAATTCATTTCAATGTATAACAAAAACTACTGTAATGATGTAAAGTAATTAGCCTCCAACTAATAAAAATTAAAAAAAAAAAAAAGAGAGAAAATAAGGTTCACAGGTGGTTAAGAGATGAAGGATCCTGCACTGCCCCCTACAATCTCCATCCTCTAATCAGCACATATGAAAGATGAAACAAGAAAGCAGACCATTGTCCGTTTAACCTCAGATAGAAGCATGTGCATTAGGTAAATTTTTTGCTGCCCCACACAAGTCTCAAAAGTGCAGTGACTATTGATTTGGGGGTTACAAATAAAATGCAGCAAGTAGGTGAAGTCCCAAATACAAAATCACGAATAATAAGAACTGACTATACATGAAGGCACTAGAAAACAATCAAAAACATACATAAAATGAAGTTAATGCTTGAAAGAGAGGAACAGCATTGGGTTAGTTTATGGTTTTTACAGCTCTTCACCTGAAGCTACCCTCAATCAACAGTTCTGGCAGTGGGAATGGGAGAAGAGAATAATTAAAGTTTTAATAGAAAGCTGCAGTCTTGCTGGTTAAAGAATCAGAGGTCAGAGACTGGGGCTACTATAGTAATTAGAAAGTGGGAAGGGAAATCTAGACACTAGATAGAGTCAGAGAGAGGCAGCCCAAAATGCTATAAATAAAGTCTGCCCAAACATAACTGACTACTGAACTATGCATACACAGAACACACTCCAAGCAGCCCAGCTAAAGCAGATAAGGCAGAACGGTAAGGATACCACCTGTGGTCAACTGTACGAAAAACAAGTGTGAAGTTTAAATACTGTCAAAGTAGCCGGTCAGTTCTGAGACATTTAAAGAGAGAGAAAACAACCGTCTTCAGAGAAACATAACAGAATCCAAAGTCTCTACAATGTATCATTCACAACCTCTAACAAAACAGCCCCAAATTACTAGACAGAAAATGTAACCTATACTCCAAAGAGCAACCCTAACCCTAAAGTAGCCATCACTATACCCAAAATATGCTTGCAGACTTCCAGTTTTTGGTTGAGCATATAAGGAGCTTAAAAGTCATCAGTCTATCCAACAGGTAAAAAGCTAAATAAATCAACAACTCGTCTTAGATCCGTCAGAGAAAACAAATCACTGCCCCAGAAATTGGAGAGCTAGGCAGATACAGAGCATCAAAACTTAACCAGTACAGAAACCTCTAGACAGCCAGTAACAGTGCAAAAAATCCTATATTGTAATTGACAAATTCTTGGAGACTCGGTTTAAAAACCAGTGCAGAAACCTCTAGAGAGCCAGTAACAGTGCAAAAAAACCTATATTGTAATTGACAAATTCTTGGAGACTCGGTTTAAACAAATTTGAGAGTTAAAAACGTGGGCACCAAGTCATAAGCACATTCCCACACCTTTGTGAGTTTTACCTCCAGGAGGTAAAACCAGGTCCTCACAGTGAAAACTGAAGAAAAGCCCCTTACCTTTCTGGCATGGGGAATGGAATGGAACCATTCTGGAATGTGCCAGAGCATTCTGTTCTTCTTAATAAGACCTGCCCCCAGGAGAAACTATTTTACCAGAGCCTAACCTACTGGAGTTTTATTAGCCTAATTTACCTGGAGGGAAATAACCAAGTTCAGCTTCTTCTAGTCTTTCACATGGGGGAAGAGAAATAGCCAACTCCATCCCCTCTAGTCATCCTGTCCCACCTAAGAGGATTAAAAAAATCCAAAGAAGCACTAGGGAAGTTCACAATCCAGGGAGACAATCTCATCAAAAGACTGAGATTTAACCAGAGGCCTACAGAATGTTTCACCACTCCAAACACCTTATCATTATATTTCTAAAGGCTATTTACCACAGTTACTTTAATCCAGTATATCACCTTTGTGAGGGGAGAACCGTTTTAAAATTTTATTTAAAAAAAAATTTTTTTTTTACTATATCACGTGGGATATATCACACTTGTGGGATCTTAATTCCCCAACCAGGAATTAAACCCAGGCCCTGGCAGTAAAAGCATCAAGTATGAAACACTGGACTATCAACGAAGTCCTCAAATCAATACATTTTAAAAGGAAAAAAACACAGTTTGAAGAGACTGAATAAGCATCAAAAAACAGACTCAGATATGGCACAAATGTTGGAAATATCAGACTAGAAAAAAATTTAAACGATGATGAATATGCTAGGGGACATTAACGGAAAAATTAGATAACAGGCAAGAAACAGATGAATAATATAAGCTGAGAGATGACAATGCTAAGAAAGAAGTACAAGAAATGCTAACAATAAAAAATACGGTAACAGAAGCGAAGAATGCCTTTGATGGGAGTTGTTAACAAACTGGACACAATAAAGAAAGAACCTCTGAGCTTGAGGAGGTCTCAGCATAAACCTGCAAAACTGAAAAGCTAAGAGAAATAAAAATGAGGGGAAAAAGTCAAACAGAACAAAATATCCAAGAACTGTGGAACAGCTACAAAAGGTATAAAATACACATGCTGGGACAAAGGGGCAAAGTTAACACAATGGAGCAAAGATAGTCTTTTCAACAAAAGATGACTGGAAATACTGAACATCTACATGCTAAAACTGAATCAAGACACAGACCTTACCCTGAGTGGTTTTGTTTTTTACACCCTTTACAAAAATAAATAACTCAAAATGGATCACAGACCTAAATATAAAATGCAAAACTACAGAACTCCTAGAACACCGGAAAAAACCTAGATGAACTTGGGTATAGCTATGAAATTTTAGATAAAACACTAAAGGCAAAATCCATGAAAGAAACAGCTGACTAGCTGAACTTCATTAAAATTAAAAATTCCTGCTCTATAAAAGACAATGTCAAAAGAATGAGAAGACAAGTCACAGATTAGAAAAAAACATTTACAAAAGACACATCTGATAAAGGATATTATCCAAAATATGCAAAGAACTCTTGAAACTCAACTATATGAAAACAAATAACCCAATTTTAAAATGAGAAAAAGGTCTTAACAGCTATACCACTAAAGAAGATATAAAGGTGGCAAATAAGCACATGAAAAGATGTTCAACATCATACTTCCAAGGGGAAATCTGAAATTACAACAAGATACCACTACACTCGTCCTAAAATAGCCAATTTCTGGAACACGAGCAGCATCAAATGCTGACAAGAATGTGGAGCAACAGAAACTCTCCTTCACTGTTGGTGGGAATGCAAAATGGCACAGCAATTTGGTAAAGGAGTGAAACCATTCTGTATGATACTATAATAATGGATATATATCATTATACATTTGTACACTGAATAATACCAAGAGTAACTCCTAATGTAAAGGATGGGGTTTTCTGTGGATGATAACAATGTATCAGTGTAAGTTCACTGATGGTAATAAATGAACCAGATAAATGTATCAGATGTTGAAAGTATGAGAGGTCATGAGCATGAATATGTGGAGGGGGTGGGAGGGCAAGGGGAGTATAAATTTGGTATTTCCTAATCAATCGTACTGTGAACCTAAAGTTGTTTAAAAAATAAAGCTTATTACTTTTTTAAATATTTGAAATAATTAAATAGGAAATCACAGCACAAAAACAAAAATCACAAAGAAAAAAGGGGAACTTTAGAACTGAAAGACACAATACATGATTTTTTAAACAAAATCACCTAAAAGGCTTAACAGCAATTTGGAGGTAATGAGAAAAAAAAGTCAGTGGCCATGAAGAAAGATCAATAGAAATTATTCAACCTGACAAAAAGAAAAAAGATTTTAAGATAACAGAGCAACATAACCTGTGGAACATAGGAAGAGGTCTAATATATATGTAATTGGAAACTACGTGCCATAAAATAAAGCATAAAAAAAGATAATGAGTAAAACTTTCAAAATTTAATAAATTTCAGTGACCTCTAACCAGGATAACAGTTAGAACTGGACATGGAACAACAGACTGGTTCCAAATAGGACAAGGAGTACGTCAAGGCTGTTTATTGTCACTCTGCTTATTTAACTTATATGCAGAGTACATGATGAGAAACGCTGGGCTGGAAGAAGCACAAGCTGGAATCGAGATGGCCGGGAGAAATATCAGTAACTTCAGATATGCAGATGATACCACCCTTATGGCAGAAAGTAAAGAAGAACTAAAGAGCATCTTGATGAAAGTCAAAGAGGAGAGGGAAAAGCTGGCTTAAAGCTCAACATTCAGAAGACTAAGATCATGGCATCTGGCCCCATCACTTCATGGCAAATAGATGGGGAGACAGTGGAAACAGTGTCAGACTTTATTTTTTTGCACTCCAAAATCACTGCAGATGGTGACTGCAGCCATGAAATTAAAAGATGCTTACTCCTTGGAAGGAAAGTTATGACAAACCTAGACAGCATATTAAAAAGCAGAGACATTACTTTGCCAACAAAGGTCCGTCTGATCAAGGCTATGGTTTTTCCAGTGGTCATGTATGGATGTCAGAGTTGAACCGTGAAGAAAGCTGAGCACCGGAAAATTGATGCTTTTGAACTGTGGTGTTGGAGAAGGCTCTTGAGAGTCCCTTGGACTGCAAGGAGATCCAACCAGTCTATCCTAAAGGAGATCAGTCCTGGATGTTCATTGGAAGGACTGATGCTGAAGCTGAAACTCCAATACTTTGGCCACCTCATGCAAAGAGCTGACTCATTGGAAAAGACCCTGATGCTGGGAGGGATTGGGGGCAGAAGGAGAAGGGGATGACAGAGGATGAGATGCTGGATGGCATAACCGACTTGATGGACATGAGTTTGAGTAAACTCTGGGAGTTGGTAATGGACAGGGAGGCCTGGCGTGCTGTGTGTGGTTCATGGGGTCACAAAGAGTTGGACAAGACTGAGCGACTGACCTGACTGAACTGAACCAGGACAAATACAAAGAAAACCATAACTAGGCACATCACAGAGTCAAACTCCTAGAAAATAAAAATAAAGAGAAAATCTTGAAAGAAGCTATAGGAAAGCAACACAACATATAGAAAGCAATATAAATGACCACTGACCACTGACTTACCATCAAAATAATAAAACACTAAAAGACTGCAGAACAAAGAACATTGCCAGGAATAGACAGATTCCCTTTAATAATGACAAAGGGGTCAATTCACTAAACTGTAATAATCCTAAGAATAGGGATTAAAAACATAAATTGAAAACTAAGAAGACTGAAAGGGGGAAAAAATCAATAAATCAACAACCGTTAAAGCAAGATTTCAATACTCCTCTCTTAATAACTAATAAAAAAGTGAACTTAAAAAAAATCAGTAAAGATTCAGAAGACTTGAACACTATCAAGCAACGTAGATATATTAACTTGTATGCATCTAAAGGCTCACCAAAAGCAGAACCCTTTAGTAAGGACTTGAATGTGCTTGGGTCATCAAGCGGCTTCCTAGGTGGCTCGGTGGGTCAAGAACCTGCCTGCAATGCAGGAGACTGAGGAGACGTGGGTTTGATCCTTGGGTCAGAAACATCCCCTGGAGGAGGACATGATAACCCATAAGACAGACCTTTATTCGGGACCAAAGCAAGTCTCAATACATTTGAAAAAAATTTAACTCATTCAGAGGTTGTCTCTACTACAGTAAAAGTAAATCCCCAAATATTTGAAAATCTAACTCATTATATATATACATATATATAGAGAGAATATATAACTCATTATCTAGAGAAAGAAAAAGTACAAGAAAAATTAGAATACATTTATTTTGAATTGAATAAAAATGAAAAGGTAACCTATGAAAACTAAGAGGATGAAGTTAAAACAGTTCTCAGAAGGAAATGTAAAGCATTAAATATTAACAGTGAAAGAAAAAAAAGGCCTCAATTCATGACAGGAACTTTTGTCTTAGGAAAAGGACAAATTAAATCAAAAGCTGCTTCTCTGAGAAAGTTCAATAAAATGAAAAGTAGCTAAAAAGAACTGGAAAAGACTGAGATGCAAATTACCACTGTTAGTGATCAAAGAGGAGACATCACTATAGACCTTACATACATTAAAAGCTATTTTAACATTAAGTGGATGCTAGAAACAAATTTATGACCAAAAAAACCTGAGAACCAAATGGGCAAATTTGTTGAAAGACAAACAACCAAAATTTAATCAAGAACAGAGATTAAGTCAACTGTCCCTACATCTATTAAAGAAATTGAATTCATGGTTTAAAACTTCCCTACAAAGCAAACTCCAGGTTCAGATGACTTCACTTGCAAATTCTACAAAATTCTACACATATTACTTAAGAATTACACAGAATTCTACAAAAATGCTTCTGGAAACTAAAGAGACGGGAACATTCCCAACTCATTTTATTAGGTCAGCACTATCCTAATGCAAACCAGACAAACACCTTAGATGAAAAGAATGTTACAGCCAATATCCTTCATGAACACAAATGCAAAAACTCTTTAAAATTTAATTGATTCCAGAAATATATAAAGTGTATATCATGAACAAGTAAACTTTAGCTCACAGAAATTCAGAAGTGGTTAAAAAATGTATTTCATCATTTTAACCATGACCTAAATGATGTCTTCCCTCATAGTTCAGTTGGTAAAGAATCTGCCTGCAATGCAGGAGACCCGGGTTCAATCCCTGGGTCCAGAAGATCTCCTGGAGAAGGAACTGGCAACCCACTCCAGTATTCTTGCCTGGAGAATCCCATGGGCAGAGGAGCCTGGCAGGCTATAGTCCATGGGGTCACAAGAGTTGGACATGACTTAGCGACTAAACCACCACCACCAAATGATGTTTACAAAAATCTTTAAAAAGAACACTATGTGATCACAAAAAAAGAATGTAAAAAAACCCAATGGCCACTGCTAATAAGAATCTTCAACAAACTAAGAACAGAAAGGAACTACACTTCAACCTGATAAAGGGCATCTAAGAAAACTCTACAGCTAAGCCCACAAGTATTGGTAAAAGAGAATCCCCTCACTCCAAGACAAGGAAGAAAACAAGAACACATGCTCTCTCACTTCTGTTCAATATTTTGGGGAGGTCTTGATTCAGTACAATAAAGCAAAAAATAAAAAAAGTAAAATTGTCTTTATGTACATAAGACATGATAATTTATGTAGAAAATCTGAAAGAAACTGCAAACAACTGAACTGAGTTCAGCAAAGTTGCAGGATAAAAGACAAACAAAATTCCATTTTAAGTTTATACTATCACCTAAAAATTGTAAACTGGATTAAAAAGTACCATTTACAATCAAAACACAAATACTTAAAAGATAAATTTACCATTTAATGCTCAAGAAATATAGACTGAAAGCTTCAAAAAATATGATTTAAGAAACTAAAAATCCAACTAAATGGAGAGCTGTACCATGTGCACTAATCAGGAGATTATCATTAAGATATTAATTCTTCCCCAAATGTAGATATACAACAAAAAATAAAAATCCCAGCAAGTTTTTAAAAATTAACTAGATTTGAAAATAGAAATGGAAAGACAAATCAAAACAGGATAAAAAGAAGAAAATTAGAAGATTTATTCTACATAATTGCAAGATTAAATATAGTTATAATGATCAAGACAATGTGAAACTGTGTTATGCATAGACATGCAGATCAATTTCACACAGTAGAAATATAGAGAGAGAGCCCAATTTATACTGTCAACAGATTTTGACAAACGTGCCAAAGTAATTCAAAGGAAGATGGATTCTCTTTTCAAAAAATGGTCCTAGGACAAATAGAAAAATATGCAAATAAATCAACTTCTTTGTCTTTACAGTATATACAAGAGTTAGTGCAAAATGAATTATAAACCCAAATGTAAAATCAAATGCTATAAAACCTCTAGAAGAAAATCTTTATGATCTTAGGTTAGGTTTTTTGGTTTTTTAAAATGGGACACAAAAAGGATATGTCATGAAAGGAAAAACTGAGTAGTTCTCAAAATCTAAAGCCTTCGTCTTGAGAAAGACAATCACGAGAGCGAAAAGACAAGCTGCAGGCGGGCGGGGGGGGGGGGGGGGGGGGGGGGGGGGGGCGGGAATAACTGCAAGACAATCAGGTAAATGGTTTTATCCAGATCTGTGAAGGATACTTACTATTCAATAAGACGACACACAGCCCAGTTTAAAAATGGATAAAAGATCTGAACAGACAATTCACCAAAAATACACACATGGCAAATACATACATTAATAAAAGTTCAACATCAATAATCACTGGCAAAATCCAAACTGAAATCACAATGAGATAGCACTACAAACCACTACTGCAACTAAAGTTTTAAAATATGGTCATGCCAAGCGCAGACAAGGCTGTGAAGCAAGTGCAATGCTCATTACCTTGCTCTGGGAATGTACAACGATAGAGCTAGTTTGGAAACCAGTGTACTATTTCCAATAGTTAGATGTATACTTAAAGTATGAGCAAGCAAAGCAGTCCTATCATTAACCCAAGAGATATGAAAACATCTATCACTTAAAGACTTGTACACAAATGTTTAAAATAACTTTATGCATAATAGCCAAGAATTGTAAATAACTTCAAATGTCCATCAACTGATAAGCAGATAAACTATGGTATAACTAATCAATGGAATACTCAAGAATAATATCCAGAAACATGGCTGAATCTCAAAAGCACCATGTTAAGTGAAACAAGTCAGACCAAAGGCTACAAACTGTCTAGTTCTCTACATGAGATTCTGCAAAAAGCAGAAATCAGATTAGCAGCTGCCAGGAAACAGGAGTATGGAGGGGACGGACTATAAGGGGCATGAGGACAAGTTTTGGGGTATTTTAAATTCTCTTCATCTTAAATCTAGTAGTGGCTATAAAAACCATATACATTTGTCAAAACTCATCAAACTGCTTACTTAAAAAGTGAATTCCACAGTATTTAAACTGCACTTCAACAAACACACTCAAAGGGGAAAATAAAAAGGCAGGATAAAGACCTTTTCAGTGTCGATGTATGGCAAAAACTATCACAACATTGTGAAGTAATTATCCTCCAATTAAAATGAATAAAATAATTAAAAACAAACCAAAAAGACCTTTTAAGATAAATGATAACTAACAGAACTCATCACCAGCAGATCTGCACTTCAAGAAAGATAAAAGAAGTTCTTTAGGCTGAAGGGAAATAATACCAAGTAGGTATTACTTCAGATTTTCAGGAAGCAATGAAGAACACTAGATACTGCAAGTAAACAGGTGAAGTAATTTTCTCCTCCTAAGTTTTAAAAAACACCTATGGTTAAAGAAAAATCACAGTGTTTTGTTGTGGGTTTTGAGTGAAAACACATGTACTGTACATGACAACTGCAACATAAGGGACTAATGAGAAGGAAGGAATAACCAGAACTACACAGCTGACAAAGCCATGCCCAGTATAGGATACTTATTATTTTCCCTAGAAAGAAACTAACTGTTGAGTAACTGCTTGGATTACTTCATTTAGACACCCCAAAATTCCTCTGAGAAAAGTATCAATATTAATAGCACTATTTTACAAATCAGTAAACTAAAGCTCAGTGAGGTTACACAGCTTGTCCAAGGGTCCAAAATAATAAATAGATCTGGGACTAGATCTGGGCTCATCTGACTCTGAAATTGATGATTTGTTCAAAATACCACCTGCCCTTCCTAGTTATACTCTGTGTTCTGGCAGGGGGAGGGGTGTCAATAAAAGCAAAGGTTATATAAAGAACTATTTTGCAGCCTTTATAAAACCTTGGCTTAAATAGCTGTCTATAACTTATATCACTCAGTGTTTCTTAAAAAAGCATATTTAATCACTTGATCACTCATGATAAATACTGTCATGACTAGAAACGTTGATCCATGTGGTTGGTACTCTAAACAAGTTAACAGACATAATACACAGTGTATAAATAACCATGAAATAAGCTAAAGACTAATATCCTCTTTATTTTTTTATGCTCCTCTTTAAACAAACAAATATATACATACATACATACACACACACCTCATATTTTCCTTTTCTTTGGCTCCCAAAGCGAGAGCTAAAGTTAAAGCTTAAGTAATAACTTCACCTCAGGTTCTCAGAAGAAATTTATCTAATCTTTTATTCTATGACTTTATATTTAACTGTCCCATTGTAGGCACATCCTATTTCAATCTATCTCAAATCCTTTCATGGGAGCAGGCAGAAGATATAAATAAACAAGTAAAGGAGATTTGGATTAATAATACAAATTGAACCCAATGAGTGTAAATCTTTTATCTTTATCAAAAACATTCTGAGTTGGTTGGCAGATAAAATGAAGCAGTCTGTTAAGAGTACTCTGCAAACTGGAATTCCACAAACACTTAATGAACTGAAGTGCTATTTTTAACCTCTATTTTCCATAGACATTACAAGTTCTTAAAGCCCATACTGGATTTATAATTTAGAATGCATAAGTTGGGAAAATGACAAATGAAAATGGGGTATGGCTGAGTAAATGGTGTTTTCAAGGGCCAATGCAATGCAAATAATGTGAGTTTTGTATAGCTTCTTTGTTTCTATAGCTTTGGGGGGAGGCGGTGAAGAGCACTAGACTAACAAAAGTGGTGACTTAGAAGCACTACCACTACTCTGCCCCTTTCCCATCCTGCGCATGGTAATTTGCTAGCGTCTCTGCAATGTTATCTGCCAAATCTTTAAGTGTCCTGCGATGCATGTCATTGGGACCTGCTGATTTAAACACATTCAACTCTTCAAGTAATGCTGGACCACTTGATTCTCTAGTCAGTTTTGGCTTCCTTCCCACTCATTCAGAATTTCTAGACAAAAAGCAATCATTTATATCTCAGAAGTTGCGTTTCTGATGAATATAAGTCAAAGAGCAGATAAAGACTTTTAAATATACCTATTAGCTTTCCTCTTTAATAAACGTCTAACATTTTTATTTTCTTCAATAGGTAATACAACAGATCCTCAGTCATTCAGATCCAGAATGTTATAACATGCTAATGATTAAGGGGGGAAGGAGGAAAAAGGAGGTGGTAAGGCACATACACATATTACCTTCTGTCCTTTTTTGATCCTGTTCCCCTCATTTTAAGTCAGAGAATGGTTAGGAATCCACTGTAGTATAAAAATAACATGATGATGTAAAGAGGACAATGGGTAGAAATGTCCCTTTTCTATCACTAAGAAGCTAGAAGACCTAAACAAGTCAACTTCTCTTATTTTTACCTATGAAATAAAGAAATTAAGTCAGAATATTACTAATACCTCCTTCAGTTAAAAAAATGCAATGAATTCAAAACAAAAGTTACAGAAGAATGCAATGATACTCATGTTCTCTACAGCTCCTTTTTATACCCATTAGAGCCTGCCTTCCCTCCACCAGCCTTCCCACATATTCAAATAAAATTAAAATTCTTATTCATAATCTGATTAAGAGTAACTCACACAAGGTCTAAATGAGACTAGGTATTATAGGACACTTGCATTTTTTAAAAGATCAGTTAAGCCACATGCATTTCTAATGAACAGAACCTAGTGGATGGTACAGTCAGGGTAGGGATGGGGGGCAATATGTATCTTTGGACAGACCTGACCCCATAGGTCACTTTTGGTCTCCTTATGCTACTCTGTTGTTCCTCAATTACATTTCCATTTTCCAAAAAGCATAATTAACAAGCAGGTATAAACACTCTCCAATTTTTAATCTTTTAATGTTCTTCCATTTGATGTGGTTTCTGCTTCTATCTTCACCACTAAACCATCTAAAAGGTAAAATAGCCAGTATTGCAGGACTCAGTATTGCAGCTGCACATTAGTTAAACCTTCCTCATTTTAGGGCCTTCACACACAGAAACAGAACAATAATGGAAAGAGGAAGCATATGGAATGGTAAATTAAAATGATAGAGAAGAGCCTGTATTACTGTCTAAGATTTATTATGGGGAAGGAATATGGGAAAAAGAATGAAAAGTAATAAATGAAGGGAGAAGCAAGGTGTTAGCTCTTACGAAAGCAACAGGGAATATGGAAATGAAGTAGAAAATGAGGCCTTGATACAGCTGAGTAGTTACCTGTGGGGGGGGGGGGGGGTTCTTTTGCTTTACTTGTTTAAAACGATATACAATGAAGAATGGAAAAAGGAGAGTTGAGAATAATAAAGACAGAAACGAAAATGAAGAAGGAAACAGAGAGAAAAGATGATAGAAACTGAATTTAAAAAAACAGAACAGAAAAAAAGAAAAAGAATTTAGAACGGGAAGCAAGAATAAGAGAATGTACAATCCAGTGAGTGAGAGAATATAAAGGATTTTACAATGGTGGCATACAAACATGAGAGCAGAACTGGGAGCACAGCGAAGAAGAAACAGAAGAAGAGCAGAAGCCAAGAATGAGAGGGAACAGCACAAACAGGAGCAGGAGGAACCAGAGCCAGCTGGGCTACAAACCAGCAGCATGTCTTTTTGTTTTGCTTTTTGTTTGTTCTTTTAAATAGGAACACAAAGTGGCAAGAGATCATGATAAAGAACAGCACCATCTGGGGCATGTTTTCATCGGCCTCTTAATGTACTGCAGGAAACAGACCCCCAGAAAGAATGTGGGAGGGGAGGGGAGGGAGGCCAACGTGACAGCAACAGGAAGCAACAGAAAATGAGCCCAGTGCCCAGACAGCTCTAGGATACAGGTGGTAAGCAGGAAGTTTCAGACTAAGCACATGATAGGCAAAAAAAAAAAAAAAAAGTCTAAAGCAAGGAAAACATAACAAACCCACCAAGGGGAAGTTATTAAGTAATTCAATGTTTAAAAAAAAAAGAAAAACATTGATCATGGGTCTCTGATGCCTCTTGCTTCACCCAATCACCTGGTCCTATCTAAAACCCATGTTTGGGTTTTATTCAATTCTATCTTACCTTTCAAATTTATTTTCTTTCTCCCTACCCCGAGATACTGTGTTAGACATTACAGTCAAGTTTGAGACGGATCTGCATCAGGAGCTCCCAATTAAACAGGAGCTGGATAAACACAAATTACTAAAATATGACTCTTGTGAGCACCCCAGTTGAAAGTACACTTGGCCCCCCATATCTGTGGGTTCCGCATCTGCAGACGGGGAGGGCCAGCTATGAAGCTTGCGTATCCACAGATCTTGGTGCTAGAGATGGGCTCTGGAACCGTTCTCTGCCAATCCAAAGGATGACTGGGATTGTTCTGCAACTGGATGCTGTCTCTCTTATGGCTCCTATCACTCTCTACCTTGTACAACAGCTATCCCTTTTCAACTATGAACTCTTTAAAGATGAGAATTTCTTTTTTCTGACTAGTTTTTGTACTCAACCAAATCTAACACAATGTCTTATACATAATGTCTGTTCAATAACGCTGTGATTTCTAATTTGGAATGTGGGGACCTCAGGGAGAAGACAATACTGGGCAAGACCTTAAAAGATGAGAAAGACTAAAATGGACAGATATGGAGGCACCCTACTGCAAAAGAAAAAAAAAGGAACATAAAGTAGGCTGAGGAGAAGTAACAGCAAGTTAACTCTGTGACAGGGCACTAGCCAAGAGGATGGAGCAGGAAAATGAAGACGGAAACCACCAGGCTAATACACTGCTGGGTTTGATATCAAAAGCAATCACACTTAAAACTTGAGACATTCAAATTTGCCCCTTAGAAAGATCATGCTCAGTCGCTTCAGTCATGCCCAACTCTTTGCGACCCCATGGACCACAGCCTGCTAGGTTCCTCTGTCCATGGGATTCTCCAGGCACGAATACTGGAGTGGGTTACCAAGCCCTCCTCCAGGCGATCTTCCCAACCCAGAGATCAAACCTGCGCCTCCCGTGTCTCCCGCACTGCGGGCAGGATCTTTACCACTGAGACACAGGGAAGCCCTTAGAAAGACCAGTCTTGCTGTACCACGGCTAGAGAAAAGAAACTGAAATGATTCAATTTGTGGAAGACTCACCAAATAAGTGGTATCTGACCTGGGTCTCACAGGATGAGTAGCAGTTCCTTCCAGGAAAGGCTCTTCAGGAAGATGAAATTAAATGAGACATAGTATGATAACATAAAAAGGCATAACATTCTGGGACTAATGAGAAGTCCAGAGTGGCGAGAGAACAGAGTATTCATAGAAAAGAGAGATAAAGACTTGGAAGAGAGACTAAAGTTATACTATGAGGGACACTATGGTTTCTTATTTGATTACACATTTTATAATTTTCAGGGAGAAAAAGCCCCCATATTGCCTACAGAGTCATAAAATCAAGTGATGGGTGATTCAACAATTATTTCTGTTCACATATTCAATCAGACACTGCCTAGAGTAGATGAAGTCTACACAACCCTACTTTCAAAGATTTCACTACTACGCCAAAGAGAAAAACAGTTCCATTTGTCAAGAATCCAGATCATGCAGATAAGATTCCTGGAAATCTTTTGAACAAAACGGCAAATTCAGAATAGTAGGACTGTTACTCTGACTTTCCAAACAGAGAAGACTACTGGGTGGGAAATAGAGCCATTCATTTATGCAAAGAATTGTTTTAAATTGTTACAGCAAGTCACATAACAGTGTGTTCTTTTGGGTTCTGCACACTTAATGACAGTTACACATCTGAATTCATGACACTGGGAAGACAGTGTTTTTGTTTCATGAAAACATCCATTGTATCTTTCTTCCCGAACCATATTCCATCACTCATCACAAGTTAGCATCAAGTGCTTTAAATAACACTTTCAATAATGTGAAGTCTGTTCTTGTTATACTTTACTATAACTTCCTGTGTCTTTGACATATTCAAGAAGTGAAACTCATGCATAGTATGTTTATATTATTCTCTCCTTAGCGAAAGCTCACAGACAATGTCAGGTCTGGAGCGATAAGAGCTGCTTTCAGGACATGAATTCTCATGAGGATTAGGCAACCACCATCTGGGGCTCTAGAGTTTATCTGCAGCAGCTGCCTTCAGAGTATCACACTAGAAGGGACCAAAAAAAAAAAGTGTAATTCTAAAGTGTTTAACAACTTGCTTTACCTTGCTTTGACCCTGTCTGAATTGCTGTTCTCCTCCCTTATAAGAATAAAACAAAATAAAGTGACTTCTTAACAAAATACAAGCAATTTATAACAGTATTAAATACTCAACTGACAAGTACATCATGCACTTAAATTTTTTTAACATGTTAC
Organism: Odocoileus virginianus; assembly: GCF_023699985.2. Lineage (NCBI taxonomy): Eukaryota > Metazoa > Chordata > Mammalia > Artiodactyla > Cervidae > Odocoileus > Odocoileus virginianus. The sequence goes on from NC_069691.1 coordinate 2,053,423, forward strand.
ACTATTTAACAACATGAATTTTAATAATTATCCAATCATTTTAATAATTACCCAACAATTACCTAACATCATTAACCAGAGCTTACTCCTTCAAAAAAAGTGCATATTACAAATGTTTAAATTTCTACTTAAGACAAAAAGCTTAGATTTTAACTATTTAACAATACCCCAAATTATTTTGGGACAATTTTTAATGTAGTTAAATAGCATTAAAATAATCATAATACTATACTACACAGAAGCTAAATACATATAAATCAAATATTTATATATTAATAAAATAAGGAGCTCATAAAAGAACACACTAGGGGGAAAAGTTAATTTTAAACACTCAGCTTTAAATAGTAACATACTAAAACTGATTAACATATTTTAACTTTTATAGTGCTAAAGCTGGTTTTAATGAAACAGAGCTAGACATCAAACAAAAACGTAACAGGAAATGAAAAACAACGTATTTTGTAAGAGTTCTCTTCTCATAAATCTCAAAATCATTGCACCACTAAAAATATACCCATTTCTGAAAATTAAGTCCCCTTTCAATCAAATACTCTTACCTGCTACAGAATCAGAAGTTACATTTGTTAATTTTGACTATTCTTTGGCAAAGGATTTCTTAAGTTAGATAGACAATATTACTGTTAGTTCTAGCAGAGATCTGGCAAAGTGGCTGCATGTGTAGATATAGCTCCACTCTTATAAATAGCTTTGTAAAAAAGAATTATTCTTTCACTGTTCATTCAAAATACACAACAAACCTATTTTATAGTGGACAGCATGACCCAGGGATACAAGGCAGGTTTGAGTGAAGCAAAATCATAAAATTGTAGATTACAAGATTTCTGAGATATCTTCCATAAGTCTACATATACTTACATGTCTAAGCCTGGCTCATTCTAGTCCTACTTCATGAAGTACCTTGATAATTTCTTCACTTAAATCAACAGCAACTCAAACTCAACACATCTAAGACTAAACCTACAACTGTATGTTTAAACTGGCTCTCCCTCCCAAATTCTCTATTTCTGTTGGTGACAGAGTCACCTTGAACATCGCCTAGACTCCCAGCCTCAAACCCTCCCTCAGCCCCCTCTCCATCAGTCCTCCTGTCAAGCCGTCAAGTCCTGCTGGCTCTTACTGCAAAGCTATTTTGGCAATCTCTTATTTTCAGCACTGCTTTCGCCAACCTAGTGTAAGTTTCCCCTCACATTTAGGACTGAACTAATGTTTTTGCAAGTAGTATCTCTCCTATCTAATTCACAAACACATCACCACCACTTCTTATTTAAAATGCCATTCCTTTTCCTTCACACAGTCAAAGCCTCTCTATACCAGATTCTCCAGAATTCAACTGTATCTTTCTCCATGCAAATTCCATATTTACCCCATAACAAAGTCATCTTCCCACTTGCCAAACTATTACATTAGGCACAAAATACGCTGGTTTGCAAGATCACATCACAAATATTAATTCTTGGTGGTATTTTTCATGTACTTCATGACAAATAGATGGGGAAACAGTGGCTGACTTTATTTTTGGGGGCTCCAAAATCTCTGCAGATGGTGACTGCAGCCATGAAATTAAAAGACGCTTACTCCTTGGAAGGAAAGTTATGACAAACCTAGACAGCATATTAAAAAGCAGAGACATTACTTTGTCAACAAAGGTCCGTCTAGTCAAGGCTATGGTTTTTCCAGTAGTCATATATGGATGTGAGAGTTGGACTATAAAGAAAGTTGAGTGTTGAAGAATTGATGCTTTTGAACTGTGGTGTTGGAGAAGACTCTTGAGAGTCCCATGGACTGCAAGGACATCCAACCAGTCCATCCTAAAGATCAGTCTTGGGTGTTCATTGGAAGGACTGATGTTGAAGCTGAAACTCCAATACTTTGGCCACCTGATACAAAGAGCTGACTCATAAGACCCTGATGCTGCGAAAGATTGAGGGCAGGAGAAGGGGATGACAGAGGATGAGATGGTTGGATGGCATCACTGACTCAATGGACATGAGTTTGGGTAAACTCAAGGAGTTGGTAATGGACAGGGAGGCCTGGAGTGCTGAGGTTCATGGGGTCGCCAAGAGTCGGACATGACTGAGCAAGTGAACTGAACTGAACTGAAGGTGGGAAGAGACTAAACAAAAGAACTATATTGTATGTTTTTCTGCAATGCCTATAGCGGCTTATAAAATAATAGATACTTGTTCACTGAATTTTTCAACAAAGCCTTGCAGACACTTAGGGGTGTAATGCAGTGTGCTTTAAGAGGGCTTTGCCTTTATTAAATATACCAGAATCCAAGAAATTCAAGATCTAGTTCTGCAATACCTCAGTGAGAGTAGGCAGGGACAAAAATCCAATCACATATGAAGATATCCTTTGGATACAGAATCTATATATATAATAATTGCTTGTAATATAATATTAGGTATTCTAAGTGGGATTTTTCTCTTAAATTCTTTGTATTTCTTAGAGATTCGTTACTGGAGCTATGGATTTATGGGATTTACATTCTTAAAACCAATTCCAGCGTAATTTCACATAGAAGCCTTCCTGAAGTTAACCAGGACAACATCCAAAATAAATCTTCCCTTTGAATACATGAAGATAATACATATATCATTTAAAATTTAAGCATAATGTATGTGCAAAGCCAAGTTCTACCCCAATCCTCTCCATCCTCTAGTATCTGTATTAATCTAACCCCACACACTATTACTTTTTCAGATGTGTTTCTGGAATACCATTACTCCAAGTAGTTCAATTCTCTATACCAAATCCCCAGTTTTCACCCTGCGTGCTTCTCTACCTGTATGATTGAAGCTTCTTGAGTTAACAAACTTCTTTCTGTTTAACTCTACTCTACCTTACTGTCTTACTAAGCAGACTCTTAAAGTCTCTCATCGACCTCTGTACTGTCTCCTAAATCAAGGTAGAACCTAGTATTTCAATTTGAGTTCTAACCATCATTCAATTTTCTATTAAAAATAATGACCCAACAAGAGCAGTCTTCTCCTCTATATTCAAATGTCACTATGGTGCAAGTGATAAATACTGATAAAGTAGCACTGGTCCAATTTTTATAGCATGTTCTCAATATATCCACACTCATGAAAATGTAACACTAACTACAAGATCAATCAGAGTGCTTAAGTGTGTGGTGTAGGCAGTAAAGTGCCAGAGGAGCTCGAAGAGCAGTATCAATGCCTAAGTACGGTTCTGACAATCGTAATGAAGAGCAGGAAAGAGCTAAGCCTTCAATTCAATCTTTCAATTTGAAGATGAGGAAAATAAGGTCACAAAGGTCACACAGGAAAAGCCACAGTGGAGAATATGAGATTTCAGTAAGGTGACAGATTTGGACTGACTAAGAAGGGGGAGGAGGAAATTCCTGAGAGAAGAGAAAAGTAAAACAATGGAACCAGTCTGAATTAATACACATTCTAGGGAAGAAAGAATTAGTATCTCTATGTAGCAGTACCCATGTGCAGGTACTGTGCTAAGTACATTTCACAGGTTCTCATTCACTAATTAATAATCTTTGTACTAAAATCTCCACTTTATATAGGAGAGAAACTGAGGCTAACAGTGTCCAAAATGAAAGTAAAACCTCTAATCTATCTGAATCCAGAGTCTATCCACCTACGACAGCCTTTCTGCCAGAGTATATTTCTACACCTCTTTTTTTAAGACAACTCTTCAGCATCTCTTTGATCTTGATTGGCTTTATCATCACACTGTCACCCATTTACTGAATCAGACTACCTAGCTAACATTGCTTCTATCAATGCAAACTAAAATGCACCCTTGTGCTCAGCTGCTCTGTCGTGTCCAATTGTCTGCAACCCCATAGATTACAGCCCACCAGCGTCCTCTCTGTCCATGGGATTATCCTGGCAAGAATACTAGAGTGGGTTGCCATTTCCTTCTCCAGGGATCTTCCTGACGCAGGGACTGAACTTGCATCTCCTGCATTGGCAGGCAGATTCTTTACTACTGAGCCACCTGGGGGCCTCAGAATGTGTCCTGAAACTGTCATAGACAAATAAGCGTCCTCCAGAGAATGAGAAACCCAACACAACACTCACAGGAGACATATGGTGGCATCCTACGGCAGAGTCACCTAGGTACCTCTCTGGCAAACATACAGTTACTCAGATGAGTGCGTCTTATCAAATCATTCATTCATAGGCCCATTCTCGGCAAAAAATGATGTAATTATCTTCTACTTTATCATAAAAACTGAATACACCTATCAAGGGGGAAAAGGGCACCTTAACAACAAGAGTAAAAAAGAAAATCAGAAGTGGGCAGTAGGAAGGAGAGGAAAAATTATTTTGGGTGGCTAGAAGATGTTGGTGGTCTTTTATTGGTACCAGTTATTTGTAAAACAGGTTTTTTGAAAACTAGAGACTGACTAAATATACATTCTGTCCCTTGGTCTGTACCTAAGAGAACAAGATAAATGCATAATATAGATTCTAAAGTTTAGGCTAACCCTAGGAATATAGATGAACATCCTTAAATGTGATTTAGGAATATGTCTGACAAATGGTTTGAAAGGTAAGCAGGCTACTAAAAGGCTGAGACAGAAGAGAAAATAAAATTCTGCACAGGGGTAAAAGCAGGATGAAGCGATGAAGCTGGAAAACAAGAAATTCTGGGGAAACAGGTACTTTGGTTGATGAGGTGGAAACAATACGTCTTGAATGCAAGTGTAAGGAATAGGAAAATCAGCAGAGTGTGAGACGGATTTATATCATGGAAAAAGTGAACCAGAAGACTAAAAAGTTAACCCAACAATCCTTACTAAGTGCTGTGTGCCAGGCATTCTGTTATACATATACGAAAGAAACAAAGATTTATGGCAATCACTATATTCAAGAATTCAAAGTCTAGTGAGACTAATATATATAACCACCTTATGTAACCATCATAAAACTTTGATATAACAGCAATATTCATCAAGTGCTAAAGATTAATACAATAAATAATTATTTGGTGGGTAAGACTGGAAATGATCTCATAAAGGAGACACATTTGAGCCATGCCTTGAAAGATAAAAACAATTTCCTCAGGCAGAGACCTGGGAAAGTCAGAGGATTAACTAGGGCCTTATTTGGAGAGACACAATGAGATTGGGAGGAAAAAAATAGATACTAAACTTACAGTAAATTATGCTTTCTAAAAAAGAGAAAATGAGTAGAAGCCAGTAATTCCATTTCTAGGTATATACTCAAGAGAATTAAGAAGTCGCTGGAAAACTTGCACACAAATGCTCAAAGCAGGATTATTCCTAGTAGCCAAAAAGTAAAAACCCAAATATCCATCAACTGATGAATGGTTAAACAAAATGTGGTACACTCATACAATAAAGAATTATTCTGTCATAAAAAGGCATTAAGTTCTGAAATATGCTACTGCAACATGGATGAACCTTGAAAACATGGTAAGTCAAAGAAGCCAGAAACAAAGAACCACCTATCAAATAAATCTATACGAAATGTCCGTTAGTGGTTGCCTTGAGCTGAGAGTTCTGGGGATACTGGTGGAGTGATGCCAATGGGGATTCCTTTTTGGAGTGATAAAATGTTTTCGTATTAATTACAGTGTGGTGGTGGCGTTCAGTCGCTAGGTCATGTCTGACTCCTTATGGACCCCGTGGACTACAGCCTGCCAGGCTCCTCTGTCCATGGGATTTTCCAGGCAAGAACACTGGAGTGTGCTGCCACTGCCTTCCCCAGGGGGTCTTCCCGATCCAGGGACTGAACCTATGTCTCCTGCTTGGCAGGTGGATTCCTTACTGGAGCCACCACAGAAACCCCAAAGATGGCTTGTTGTTGCTTAGTTGTTATGTTGTTATTTAGTAATTATGGTGAATGTTGCACAATTCTGTGAATAGGCTAAAAACCACTGAATTATAAACTATAAATGGATGAATTATATCTCAGTAAATCTGTTATTTAAAAAAACTCTACTGAGAGAGTAAAAATGTACAGGACTATTCCCCACACATACATATACACACACATAGGGCTTATATGTGTGTGGGAAGCTTATAAAGAGGTTTGGAGGTAAACTAAACAGCTTTAACTTACTGCTCTGAAAGTCTGGACTGAAACTAGAACTTGGTTGTTTTTTTTTTTTTTAGTATTTATCCATCCATCTCAGTACAGTTCAACTCTGTACTGTTACCACAGTGAATGCTCCATAAACGGTAGTACATATAAAATGTTATATGAAACAAAGGGGAAAATCCAACAGCATGAATAGAGAGGCTACAATAAAGCACAAAGGTTTTTTAAAAAAAAAAACCTCAACATACGTATCTCAGCAGACTATAGTAGAGGTGTCTATATGCGGGTAGCTTATATCATTCAGGAAGTTCCCTCTCACTGAATCCTTTAGACTACTATTAAAAAAATTTTCAAAAAAAAAAAGAAAATAAATATTTCATCAAATATATGGAATAACTGGGCTTTCCAGGTGACATTAGTAGTAAAGAATTTACCTTTACATTCACCTGACATGCAGAAGATGGAAGAGACTCAGGTTTGATCCCTGAGTGTGGAAGATCCTCTGGAGGAGGAAATGGCAACCCACTCCAGTATTCTTGTTGGGAGAATCCAATGGACAGAGGAGCCTGGCCAGCTACAGTCTATGAGGTTGCAAAGAGTCAGACACAACTGAGCATCTGAACACTCTGGGATAATTATCCTTCTGAGATGAAAATATGACTTTCCCAATATCCTTTTTTTATCTTTTTTGCCTGTGAAGTACCAAAATGCAGAAAACTTTTCTATTTTAAAAGACTATTAGTTCATAAAAGTAGTTCTATTACAATGTGTGATTAACACAGTACAGAAGTGTAATAGTAACCATCAGAAATTTTTGAAGTTACAAGTGCTTTCTGAAGCCATCCAACTTATCACTTGTCAAACCACTTTCTCTGTTAGAATGTATTTTTCTGAATTAAAAAAACAATTTTTTTTAATTTGGGCAATACAAAGATGTAGCTTTCAGTTCATGGTCAAAAATAAAATAATAACTGAGAATTGAAAAACAATTTCACTTTCATTGAAATCAATTCAATAGCTCATTATTCAAAAGCATATGCTCATCTATACAAATAAACTTTCATTTCTAAGTTTCTATTTGATGCTAAAATCCTAAAACAGCCCCGAAGTTTCACCACAATTCAGCTGCTAAGGAAAAGCTAATGCTTCCCATGACTAAATGGATTAATTCTTTAGCCCAAACACAATTACTGTTCTCCACACTGTTCCATTGAACATCTAAATAAGCATCCCAAAGCTTATTTCATTCAAAGAAAAGATCCAGACCAAAGAATAATCCCAATGTATGAAGTTTACATTTTGTGTAAAGTTTTTTGAAGAAGAGAAAAATCCATAAGTGGTAATCAGGAGAAGAAATGAGTCATTTTAGACAGGTGTAGGGGATGACATCTATTGACTAGCAGATATCTTTGTTGAAGTAGGGTTGTGCAGATTCCAGTAGATGTCTTTTTCTCAAACCAACTAATTTTTCTTACTTAGTTCCTGAATCAAGGCTTTTCCATTGTTGATATACAGATTAGCAGTAAAAAGAATAATTCTTTGAAAACAGTCTGTTACATGGAAAGAGAGACACATTGCATCTGATTCCTTTTCTTGTTTAAAAATTTTCAACTTCAACCATGTATAAAGAGTGCTCTCTTACAGTCATGCTTATTGAACATTTTATTCTCCAATATATTTTTAAATATCAAAAACATACCTGACCTAGTGGTGGAGTCAGGGAATGGACTGTGGGGGAGATAGTCCAACATGCAGCTGTATTTGAATAATGCTCTATGAATTAACAGGTATTAATTTCAGACCAGGATTCTCTGACAATGACAAATCATCTGATAATGGGATGGGCTGCCATTTTATTATTTGTTGCTACTGAGATGTTTGCACAGGACTAGGTGGCCATGTCCACCATGCTGGAGGAAGAAAGAACAACTATATGAGGGAGCTTAGACTAGATAACCTGTAGTTTCTTCTCTTATGGTAGAGTTTCTTCTGACTCTTAAGACTGGTCATTCAGTTTCCACTCCTTTTTATCCACAGCTGTGAAATTATAGCTGCTTTTCCACCTGCTTAACGTCTCTTGGGAGATTTCTGTTGTCAAATTACTGCTGCAACATCAGTTGCTAAGATAATTTTTTAGCTCTTTATGACACTAAAGGATTATTTACTATTAGGTGGCTTTCCACAGCTCTGCCCCAAAGGGCTTTCACTAACAATGCAAATGTATTTTCACAAGATCAAACTATTTAGCTCTGGTCTCCTAATGAAGGCTGAATTAATGGAAGGGCTTCCTTGCATTACTAGACTGCTGCAAGTGGATAGGTTGAACAGTCTGTATAAGCTTTATGTCATGGAGTTTTCAGGTTTTCTTCCTTAGGACAGAAATGAAAATAAAATGTTGACTTCCTATCCAGTTTTGATTGGTATTAGGGTTCATCAACAGGGGGTTAAACAGTCTGAACCTTACCTTTGGCAACTGCAGGTATAATCCGATTAATTTAAATGGTTATTAATACCCTCTGGAATTCTAATTGGCCAAGGACGGAGCAGAGGCAGACAGCATGGGGGGTGGGGGCAGCTGCGTGGGCACAGACATTTTCCCAGAGTCTAAACTCCTATAGAAGCACAACTATGTTAATGCACTTCTAGTAAGTACAACAAACAAAAAAGAAGCTTGTGGAAAATATGTTAGATGTTTGAACTGGACTCCTACTTATGACAAATTAGAAAGACATAAAAATAAGTAGTATTATTTTACACAGGAAAAGATTTAGTTATCATACTTATCTGCAAAGCAAAAATTGCAAAGGATTCCAGTGTCTGAAATGTTTTTCTAAATCTGCCCATTTCATGTACCACAGTCTCATAATGTAATACTTAAATTGTCAAGGATATGATCCAAAATAACATGACACATGAAGAGACAAGAATATCTCATTTTGAGAAAAGATAACTAACAGATGTCAACATGACATAACACAAATGATAAATTTATCTGATATAAATGAATTTATAAATTTATTTTAAAATTTATAATTTATAAAAACTTTAAAAAGAAGTTACTATGAAAATACAAGCAAACTCTTAAAATGAGTGGGAAGATGGAAAATCTCTTTCAAAGAAATAAAAGATATAAAGATACAAAAGGAAAACTTAAAAACTAAATACAGTAACAAATATGAAAATCCCTTCAGATAGGCTTAATAGCTGAATAAATATGACAGAGGAAATAGCTAGCGACCCTGAAGACAGAGTAACAGAGAATATCCATTCTGAACAGGGAGACAAAATTTTAGAAGGCCAAAAACTTCAGTGAATTATGTGGCATGAGCTAGAGACCTATATTTGGAAATTAAAATTTTGAGGAAATAATGCCTGAGAAGGGCTTCCCAGGTGGCTCAGTGGTAAAGAATCTGCCGCAATATGGGAGGCATGAGTTCACCCCTGGGTCGGGAAGATCCCTAGGGAAGGAAATGGCAACCTACTCCAGTATTCTTGCCTGGGAAATCCAATAGACAGAGCAGTCTGGTGTGCAATAGTCCAAAGGGTCACAAAGAGTCGGACACAACTTAGAGACATCACAACAATGGTTGAAAATTCAAGTTCTCATCTTTAGTTTCATTACTTAGAGAAGAAAAAACTGGAATGACTGTGAGAATTTCTCATCAGAAACTACAGAGGTCAGAAGGAAATGTAATGACATTTTTAAGTGCTGGTAGAAACGAACTGTAAACCCAAAATTCTATATTCAGGGAAAACATGCTTTCAGGAATGAAGGAGAAAAAAAGATATTCTCTGGTGAAGGAAAACTAAGAGAATTCATTACCAGCAGATCTGCTCTGAAAGAACTGCTAAGGAAAATCTTCAGAGAGAAGCAATAGGAAACCAGAACAAAACTGGAACATTAGGAATGAGATGAGCAATGGAAATGGTAATAGTCATTCTCCTCGAGATCTTTAAAATATTTTAGAAAACAGAAAGCCAAACAGAACACAAAAACTATATCAAACAACCTCAACTCAAAACAGGGCAAAAAGACAGCTATTTTGCTGCTTGCATCTTTTAAGAAGAGCAACTGTGTAAAAAAATCTAATTTCCATAGATCTTTAACTGCACATTTTCCACATTTTCCTCATTTTCATTGATCCTCTCCTCTCCCAAAGTAGAAACAATGACATCAAAGAGCTTGTAAGTATCTATTTGTGCCTTATACTGTCAAGACCATAAGCTGAAAGAGTTTCCTTGCCCTTTTAGGAGCTGACAAACTATTCAAACCCAACATAAAAGAAACTATATATAATGAGATTAAAACAAATTCTTTAAAATGAGGTCAAACAAAATACACATTTTATGCCAGTAAAATAACAGTGTATTTATTTCATAAAAACAAAAAACCTGAAGACGATTCCCTGAGCCATTATTTTTGTTTGTCTTATTTTAGAATGGCAAGTTATTCCTGATAGAAAAATACGCTTACCTTTTGGAAGTCAGAGCTCCTTTTGAGTTCCAAATTGGAGAGGAGAGACTATCTATTCCATTTTATAAATTCCAGCTAGGTTATTGATGAGGTGCAATTTCAGATACACAAAAACAAATACTTTGAAGAAATGCCAAAATCATCCCCCATGAATTAATTAAAGCCTAATCTTAGAAACAAATCATTTCATCTTTAATTCATCTTGTTAGTTCTTAAAGATTTTATTCTTGGCCTGCAGAAAAAAGTGACTTTGTTAATATTCTAAGAGTATGAATTTTGTTTACTTTTAAGTAAAATTCATGATATTCCATAATACTAATACATTCTTAAAATGCAGGCAAACTTCAGTTACTGCCAACTGTCCTTGATGTAACACCCTAAAGATTAAACAGTATAATGTCATACATAAATCCTATTATAGCATATAATCTCTAAATTACATTCAAAGGGATAAAAATATACTGCATACTAATGAACTTTACATTTTCATGACACCCTTTCATACTGAATGTGCGAATCTAGTTCCTTTGGATGAAAGTTTATGAAAATCCATTTCTCATAGCTATTAAATACAATATATTCTGCTTATCTCTGCAATCAGTTACTTTGAAAATGTCAATCTTGGAAGTGGATTAACATCTCCCAATTCTCCTACCCCAAATTTTAAGATTTAGTTATGAGCTATCCATAAGAGGTGGCAAAGAAAGATAAAATTAAAGAAATATCTAAAAATAAAAAATATTAAGCTAAACATATATTTGCAGTATGCTTACAACACATTTTTAATACCATGAAAAAAATGAAAGGTTAACAAAAAAGATTCCTTCCCACTCAAAAATTCCACCACAAAAGAGCAAGAGCTCATTTTTCTGAGCAACAAGGATGAGAAATAATACAACCTCCCAAATGTCAGAAATAAACACGCAACAGATTTACTGCATAATACAAGATGTTAAGCAAATTGAAATTTTGAAAATTAAATACAAGGAATACAAACTCCTATTCTCTGAAGTACATTGAATAGTGTTCCTCTCAAAAAAGATATGTCCAAATTCTAACCCCCCAGTACCTGTGACAGATGATGGAAGTAAAGTCCAATATTGCATAGGAACCTGGAATGTTAGGTCCATGAATCAAGGCAAATTGGAAGTGCTCAAACAGGAGATGGCAAGAGTGAACATCAACATTTTAGGAATCAGCGACTAAAATGGACTGGAATGGGTGAATTTAACTCAGATGACCATTATATCTGGTACTCTGGGCAAGAATCCCTTAGAAGAAATGGACTGGCCATCATAGTCAACAAAAGAGTCAGAAACGCAGTACTTGGATGCAATTTCAAAAACGACAGAATGATCTTTGTTTCCAAGGCAAATTACATTCAATACACAGTAATCCAAGTCTACGCCCCGACCAATAATGCTGAAGAAGCTGAATGGTTCTATGAAGACCTACAAGACTTTCTAGAACTAACACCCAAAAAAGATGTCCTTTTCATTATAGGGGACTGGAATGCAAAAGTAGGAAGTCAAGAAACACCTGGAGTAACAGGTAAATTTGGCCTTGGAGTACAAAACGAACCAGGGCAATGGCTAACAGAGTTTTGCCAAGAGAATGCAATGGTCGTAGCAAACACCCTCTTCTAACAACACAAGAGGAGACTCTACAAATGACATCACCAGACGTTCAATACCAAAATCAGATTCATTATATTCTTTGCAGCCAAAGATAGAGAAGGTCTCTATACAGTCAGCAAAAACAAGACCAAGAGCTGCCTGTGGCTCAGGTCATGAACTCCTTACTGCCAAACTCAGACTTAAATTGAAGCAAGTATGGAAACCACTAGGCCATTCAGGTAAGACCTAAATCAAATCCTTATGATTATACAGTGGAAGTGATAGATAGATTCAAGGGATTAGATCTGATAGACAGAGTGCCTGAAGAACTATGGATGGAGGTTCATGACATTGTACAAGAGGCAGGGATCAAGATCATCCCCAAGGAAAAGAAATGCAAAAAGGCAAAATGGTTGTCTGAGGAGGCCTTACAAATAGCTGTGCAAAGAAGAAAAGGAAAGCTACACCCATTTGAATGCAGAGTTCCAAAGAATAGCAAGGAGAGATAAGAAAGTCTTCCTCAGCAATCACTGCAAAGAAATAGAGAAAAACAGTAGACTAGGAAAGATTAGAGATCTCTTCAAGAAAATTAGAGATACCAAGGAAACTTTCATGCAAAGATGGGCTCAATAAAGGACAGAAATGGTATGGACTTAACAGAAGCAGAAGATATTACAAGAGGTGGCAAGAATATACAGAAAAGTGAAAAGTGAAAGTGAAGTTGCTCAGTTGTGTCTGACTCTTTGCGACCCCATATACTGTAGCTTACCGGGCTCGCCAGTCCATGGGATTTTTCCGGGCAAGGATACTGGAGTGGGTTACCATTTCCTTCTCCAGAGGATCTTCCTGACCCAGGGATCGAACACAAGTCTCCCGCATTGCAGGCAGATGCTTTACCCTCTGAGCCACTAGGGAAGCAGAATACACTTTATACAAAAAAAGATCTTCAAGACTCACATAACAACAATAGTGTGATCACTCAGAGCCAGACATCCTGGAATGCGAAGTCAAGTGGGCCTTAGGAAGCATCACTACAAACAAAACTAGTGGAGGTGATGGAATTTTGGTTGAGCTATTTCAAATCCTAAAAGACGATGCTGTGAAAGTGTTGCACTCATTAACGCCAGCAAAAAACTCAGCAGTGGCCACAGGACTGGGAAGGGTGAGTTTTCATTCTCACCCCAAAGAAAGGCAATGTGAAAGAATGCTCTAACTACCACACAATTGTACTCATCTCACACATTAGCAAAGTCATGCCCAAATTTCTCCAAGCCAGGCTTCAACAGTACGTGAACCATGAACTTGCAGATGTTCAAGCTGGATTTAGAAAAGGCAGAGGAACCAGAGATCAAATTGCCAACATCCGCTGGATCATCAAAAAAGCCAGAAAGTTCCAGAAAAACACCTACTTCTGCTTTATTGACTATGCCAAAGCCTTTGACTGTGTGGATCACCACAAACTGTGGAATATTCTTTAAGAGATGGGAATACCAGACCACCTGACCTGCCTCCTGAGAAATCTGTGTGCAGGTCAGGAAGCAACAGTTAGAACTGGACATGGAACAACAGACTGGTTCCAAATAGGAAAAGGAGTACATCAAGGCTGTATATTGTCACCCTGCTTATTTAACTTATATGCAGAGTACATCATGAGAAACGCTGGGCTGGATGAAGCACAAGCTGGAATCAAGACTGCAGGGAGAAATATCAATAACCTCAAATATACAGATGGCACCACACTTATGGCAGAAGCAAAGAATTAAAGAGCCTCTTGATGAAAGTGAAAGAGGAGAGTAAAAAAGTTGGCTTAAAAGCTCAACATTCAGAAAACTACGATCATGGCATCTGGTCCCATCACTTCATGACAAATTGATGGGGAAACAGTGACAGACTTTACTTTGGGGGGCTCCAAAATCACTGCAGATGGTCACTGCAGCCATGAAATTAAAAGATGTTTGCTCCTTGGAAGAAAAATTATGACCAACCTAGACAGCATATTAAAAAGCAGAGACATTACTTTGCCAACAAAGTCCGTCTAGTCAAAGATATGGTTTTTCATGTATGGATGTGAGAGTTGGACTATAAAGAAATCTGAGTGCTGAAAAATTGATGCTTGTGAACTTTTTGAACTTGAGAGTCCCATGGACTGCAAGGAGATCCAACCAGTCCATCCTGAAGGAAATCAGTCTTGAATAAGGACTGATGCTGAAGCTGAAACTCCCAATACTTTTTGGCCACCTGATGCGAAGAGCTGACTCATTTGAAAAGACCCTGATGCTGGGAAAGACGGAAGGCAGGAGGAGCAGGGGACGAGAGAGGATGAGACGGTTGGATGGCATCACCAACTCAACAGATATGAGTCTGAGTAGACTCCTGGAGTTGTTGATGGACAGGGAGGCCTAGCATGCAGCAGTCCATGGATCACAAAGAGTCGGACACGACTGAGCAACCTAACTGACTACCTGTGTATGAGACCTTATTTGAAAATATGCTTCATGGAGAGTAGAATTTAAGAGGGCAAGAATATCAGTGGAAAGAACAGTTGGAAGGCTATGCAATAATCCATCAAAAAATCATATTCAACTAGGACTGTTACAGAAATGACGAGAGATCAGATTCTAGATATACCCCAAAGCTAACTGTTTTTACTGATACACTGCATGTGAGAGAAAGAAGTCAGAGATTATTTTAGTGGTTTTTTGCAACTGGAAAAATGGAGCTTCTATTTGCTGAGGTGAAAAAGTACAGGGACTGAGGAGAGACTAGGGAAGCCAAATCCAGACTTCAGATCTGATTTCTTAGGATGTCTATTAAATATGGAAAACTGTCAGTTACATCTCAGTAAAGATGGGGTGGAATGGGGAAGCCAGAGCAAATTGTCTAAGTTCTCAGAAGAGTCACAGAAATTTATGAAATCTTGTAGAAAATGACTACAGAAGAGAAGCCTGAAGGCCAAGCCCTCTGGCCAACAAAGTTTAAAGATCAGAAACATGTAACAATAGCTAACACATGACACTATGCACCAAGTACTGTTCTCAAAGCTTTAGTACATATATAAAGTCATTTAATCCTCGTAACAACCCTCCATTGTATAAGTCAGGAAACTGAAGCACAAAAGGGTGGGGTGATTTGCCTAAGGCCTACATAATCAGTAGAACCAAGAGTTATAAAGACAAATTAATTCTATACCCCTACTCTTACGCACTGGGCTTCCCTGGTGGCTCAGCTGGTAAAGAATCTGCCTGCAATGTGGGAGACCTGGGTGCCATCCCTAGGTTGGGAAGATCCCCTGGAGGAGGGCATGGCAACCCACTCCAGTATTCTTGTCTGGAGATTCCCCAAGGACAGAGGAGCCTGGTGGGCTGCAGTCCATGGGGTCGCAGAGTTGGACTCGACTGAGCGACCAAGCACAGCACAGTACTCTTAAGCATTACCCATACTACATGTCGGGCAGAAAGGATAAACCGAATATTGAATCCTTGGTTTGGCCAGGGCGGGTAGAGGAACCAAGACAGAAGGTAATCTTAAAGCCAAGGGAAAAATGTCAACCTCTGATGATTAATCCAAAAACAGGAATGAGAGTGGACCACAGGATCTGACAAAGTAGAAGTTACTGGGAACACAGTATTACTGCCACCATAAACTGATACTCTTTTATACTATTTTAAATTTTATAAAGAAGTATTTATAAAAAATTGCCTGTGTGTCTACTAAGTTGCTTCAGTCATGTCCAACTCTGTGTGACCCTATGCACTGTATCCCGCCAGGTTCCGCTACCCATGACATTACAGGCAACAGTACTGGAGTGGGCTGCCAGGCCTAACCTAAATAACATACCCAATTTAACTAACCAGTTTAAGACATCTGATGTATAGATCACTTTATCTCAATTTTCACCAAGTTTATCCCCTTCTATTACTTAAGTCCCTCATGATGGAAATTTTTGCCTAAATATTCATAATTAATCACTGCTTCAATTTTTAAGTCAAAGATTTACTTATTTAACATCCCATGGACAGAGGCGCGACAGGATCCATGTGGCTGCAAAGAGTTGGACACGCACAGCAACAGTGAACAATAGTAAAATCAGCAATAACTTAAATATAAGACAGCTGCTTCCTTAAGCTCTGGAACACCAAAACTAGCATGAGAACTCCCCTCCCCATCTACTACTACTGTAATGATATTAGTAACTACTGATAATCTAACACTGGACCTGATAGTTCTACATGCAAATGAGTCATTTTAATAGCAATTCAATAAAGAATAACTTCATTCATAAAAAACTGCTCAACTTAGCCTCAGTTTTTCCTATTTTGAAATGAATCCTTAGGCTTTAGTTTATTTCATTAAGGTAGACTTTCAGTTTCCCTAGGCCCAATAGGTCTACTGTCCAAGGTCATTCCATTTAATGTAAGAAACCCACAAAACAACCCCAGACAGTTATCAGCCCAAGAATCAGATGTTTGTAAATGCAGTATTTACAAATTACCCCTTTAGCAAATCAGATACATAAACCACTGCAATGGATTACAGAATTTTAAATAAGTCTGGATATATCATGTTGATTTAAATATTATGTTAAATCTAACTGCCCCGGTGATGGTGACTGCAGCCATGAAATTAAAAGACGCTTGCTCCTTGGAAGAAAAGCTATAGCAAACCTAGACAGCATATTAAAAGGCAGAGACATTACCAACAAAAGTCCATATAGGATGGGTTTTCCAGTAGTCATGTATGCATGTAAGAGTTGGACCATAAAAAAAGCTGAGCACTGAAGAACTGATGCTTTTGAACTGTGATGTTGAAGAAGACTCTTAAGAGTTCCTTGGACTGCAAGGAGATCAATCCAGTCAATCCTAAAGGAAATCAGTCCTGAATTGGAAGACTGATGCTGAAGCTGAAGCTCCAATATTTTGGCCACCTGATGCAAAGAACTGACTCACTGGAATAGACCCTGATCCTGGGAAAGATTGAAGGCAGGAGGAGAAGGGGATGACAGAAGATGAGATGGTCGGATGGCAACACTGACTCAATGGACATGAATTTGAGTAAGCTCCAGGACCTGGTGATGGACAGAGAAGCCTGGCATGCTGCAGTCCATGGGGTCACAAAGAGGCGGGCACAACTGAGTGACTGAAATGAACTGAACTGCCCTGGTAAGAGTATTTGATACTATTTCCCTTCTAATCCCAACTACAAAAGGAAAGAATTCCAGAAAGAGGTGTCATGGGATTCAGGATGACTATGTGACCAGGAGAGCAGAAACAAAATCCTGCCAAGCCCTACCAGTAAAAAATGGAACACTTCTTGCTCTCCCAGCTCTGGCATATTTTTTTTTAATGTTTGATCCACTGATGGAAGTCAACAATGGGAATCTGGAAAACTACCATTAAGGACTGAATAAAACAGGAAACAACTTACCAGTGATCCAAAACACTGTCTGAATCTTTAGATGTCATAGACTGATTCCTAGATTTATCAATTCAGTTAACAATATTATTACACATTAAGTTGCTACATAATAAGATCTGCCACAAAAGCACTCAACAAGTGTTAGCTGAATGACATAAAGATAGAAGGCTTCGGAAATTTACAAAATAACATGCACAATACAGTTATAATGAATTCTACTAAAAGACTCCATTGAATATCTATTCCTGTAGTTATAAAACACATCTGGAATAACATAACAAAAGTCCAGTATCTAACTAACACTGGGCAGGGAAAGGAGAGGCTCAAGGCAAGAGAACAAACTAGGCTTGAGTTTACAGAACTGCCAAAGGGTGAAGAGGAGGGTGGGGGTAGTGTTAAGAGTAGAAGGCAACACAGCATTGTCGTTAAGTGTGTGGGCTTTGGAGCAAGACTGCTTGGGTTGAAATCCTGAGACTCACACTTACTTAGGGACATCACTTTACCTCTTATACCTATTTCCTCAACTATAAATGAAATGACACAAGCAGTAACTCACTGGGTTGTTGTGAGGATGAAATGAATACATACAAAGTGCTCAGAAAAGTACAATAAATATTTATCATTAATACTGAAATTGTACTCATACTTGCCTAGTAAACTGAAGCAAAAATGGATGCTGAGTTGAACCATATAAAGCTATTTTTGTAGATAAAAACACTGAATTTATATCATTTTTTAATGATTCAACTGAATATAAAAGAGCGAGCTACTAAATTAAGTCGCTAAGAATAGCAGTGGACAAAACAGAAAGAGATTCACAGACACAGAGATCAGACTTGTGGCTACCAAGGGGACAGGGGTAAGGAGAGAGACAGACTGGGAATTTGGGATTGGTAGACGCAAGCTGTTATATTAGAATGGGATACAACAAGGCCCGACTGTAAAGCACAGGGAACCCTATGTCATCTCCTGGGGTAAACCGTAGCGGAAAAGAACACGTTAAAGAAGGAATGTATATACCGCAGAGATTGGCACATCGTCATAAATCAACTATACTTCAGTTTAAAAAAAGAGAACGCCAATGGGACCCAAGGGCTAACAGCTAGAGTCAACCCAGCAATGTACTCAGCAGCTCCAAAATATAACTGAAGGTAAAGGACTCTGCAGCATGTTGAAAACAAACCATGTTTCAAATAATAAAGGAGACAATTCTGTATGACTGAGCTCTAAGACAACCTATATTTCACAGTGGATTGATTTCGAAAACTGAACTAATATTTTATGTTCGAGTATCTAGTTTCTCTCTCTGAGTCACAAAAGGAATGTTCTCACAATTTCAAAGGTACACGTGGTACTATTATTTAATGAATTTTTTAAATCCCTAATTTTGGCAACATGAACATTTTACTAAGTTAATGCTAGTTTATAAGATTGTTAATGCAAAAATTGCTAAGAAACATTTTAAATCAACCGAATGTATTATGAAAATATATTTGTATTTCACAAATATCTACAGCGATTTGAATATAAAGTTGCTCTTATTTTCCTAAATATTTCCAACAGGATGTTTCTACAATTTAACATACTTTCTATAATATACCTTAAAGGCTGTCAATCTCTCAAATTGAAACAAGTACACTAAAACCTCAAAAAATGACAGCACAATTTCAAGATAGCCAGTTTTCCACATGCCTGTCTTTGTTCATCTTTTAAATTTCTATAACCTAACTATGGATCTTTAAATGATATGTAAAAGCATATAAGTAAAAATAATACTAATATAAAGTACAGCTTATAGTTAAAGTATACCTCCATGATTAATAAAAATTAAAATTATGCTTAAGGTTTTATAAAAGACTGATAATTATAATTTTACAATATTTTTTAAATCTCAAAAAAAGGCCAGCCTCAAACTTCTACTTCTCATTCTTCTCAGCATCAGATTAAGAACTTACCTATGAAAGAAAAATGAATAATGACAAACTCTTATGGTAATAATTTCTCTATACACCAGAAATTTATATATTTCCATACCCCTTTTTTGAGATGTAAGTCACACACTGTAAAAATCACCCTTTCAGAGTATAAAATTTTGTGTTTTAATACAATCAACAAAGGTGTTCAACCTTGACTTAATTCCAGAACATCTTCCATAAATACCACATCCATTAAAGTCACTCCCCACCCCCATCTCCTCCCAACTCCTGGCAACTATTAACCTGCTTTCTATCGCTATTAATTTGCCTATTTTGGACATCTCATAAATAAAATCATAGAACAGATAGCCTTCTATATCTAGTTTCTTGTACTCAGCATGTTTTAGAGGTTTATACATGCTGTAGTATTCCTCTGTACTTCATGCCTTTTTATGGCTGAATAACATTCCAGTCTAAGAACATACTGCAATTTATCCATTCATCAACTGATGGACATTTGCGTTATTTCCATGTTTTGGTTATTATGAAAAAAAGCTGCTATGAATGTTGTTATTTCACCCCATTTTAAGATACAGCTGCATGACAAAGTTTTAAAGTTTAAAACAAATCACAGAGGTACTAGCACAAGTCTTTGAAGACTCTGAAGACCTTGATACAATTTCAAGTAACAGTTTATTCTTCTTTAGATAGACTCTGCTCTTCTGAGTTTATTCTTTTTCATTAAATATCATCCAATCAAGTGAAATACAGAAAACCTCATCTACCTTTTGCAAATAGATACGAAGTACAAAGAAAGCTACAACATAAAATATTCTAAGTTTCTTATGTTGACTTAATCTAGCTTTTTTTTTTTAAGAAACCTACATGTCTCACATTTCACTTGAATATTTAAGTAAAATTAAAGTAATTTGTTACAATGATGAAATTACAAATTTAAGAATATACCAAATATATATGCTTAACTATCTACATTTTTATGCTTTGAGATGTTCTAAAGCACTATAGCAAAAACTTCTACTAATATACAGAATTATTCTGATGAATTTGAAAAGATTCAACCTCCAAATATTTACTTTTTGCAAATAAAACAACCAAATCATCTAAGATGTCGAAAAACTGACTGAAGGTTAAAATTTACCCCATTTGTTTGGAAGCAAAGATTGATTAACTGTCTTGATTATCTAATTTAAAATATTTTGATATGAATCTCAAATCTCTACTTGAAAATATAAATTATAGGATATTTATTTAAATTACACATAATGTGGCCAAGAACCCCTAATATTACAACTGTAACCAGAGTTTCCAATACATCAATTTAGTAACTTTTACGCCAATAACATTTTTATTTGCTTTATGACAAAAGACAACAAAAATGGTATCAAAACAACACAAAATTAGTTCTCTACAAGTAAGTGACATGTTCAGAATACTCTATCAAAATAAATTCAAAGCATTAAAAAAAAAATCTTTTTTGAGATTACAGAACTATATCAGTTTCTTAAAAATACTGTTTTTATTCTATGCTAAATATATTAAAAATCATTGAATTGTACTGCTGTTTTACTAAGTATTAGAATTTTTTTATATACCTATTTTTTTAAATGAATTTTACTTGGGACTTCCCTGGTAGTCCAGTGGTTAGGAGTTCATCTTTCAATGCAGAGGATGTGAGTTTGATCCCTGGTCCGAGAACTAAGACCCCCATGTGCCCAAATTAAGACCCAACAGAGCCAAATAAATATTTTTTTAATGAATTTTACTTAGTAAAATTTTAGAGTATATTTATATAAGTGTTCATTTGAAAATCTACTTCTAATAAGCGCCCATGGGGAAGTTTCATTTAAAAAATGAGCGAGAGACAAACTAGCATTCTACAATTTCTTTTTCTCTAACTTTAACTACGTATTTAAACCAATTAGATCCAGTTTTTTTCATGTGTAGAATATCAAATATACCATGTGCCTAATACTTAATTCGAAGCCAACAGATATTTACTGAGTGGTCTACTACATGCCTAACATTATGCTAAGCACTGAGAAAAAATAACCATTCTGGTTTTTCCTATCTTTCTCCCTCCTTGTCTGTCTGGTCTACACATATAATCACTTGATGAAAGATGCCAGCAGGAGAGCACTACCACCCTCATTTACTACACACTCGACTTAAATTATACTCAGGGACTCTGAACCCAGAATTCAAATAAATACTAACTATGAAGAAGAATTCACAAGAATCTGTTTCCTGTAGGGCACTCATCACTGAGGGGTAAAATTTTTCTCGTATGCATCATGAAGGAAGATCCTTTTGCCATGTTGTTGGCAAAACTGTCAATCATCTTGATGAGCAGCAAATAAATGAATGCCCAATGATGGGATTCTGTATTATCCTTAAAAAAGAAATCCATCAACTGAACATCAACAGGTAAATGTTTATACTCGACAGCCATCAATTTCAACTATCCATGCAAAGAGACAGGTGAGCTGGACTGGTAAACCTCGAAATTAGAGAAGTATTAATCGTCTGCTTCCAGCCAATATAAACAGATGTTATTTTTAAACAGGGAAAATCATCTCTTCCACTGAAATTTATTTGCAGCAGATAATGTTCTGTTACATTTTTAATCAAGCAGATGAAGTTACATTTAAATTGAAAATCTGCTTCACTCAACTAATCAGGCAAGTAAAATTCAGAGATGATTGAATGGCATTACACAGCACAATATTACGGCAGGTAAATTGGGAAATTTACCTGTCACACCACACAGCGTATTGTTCAGCCACTGCATCTGCAACTTAGAAGCAAAGCGCTAAGACAAAAAGGGAAAGGCATGTTAAACAGACTTATAAATCCATCATATTTTATGAAAACATTATTAAGGCTGTCAACAAAATAAATAAATAAATAAATGTTTTTTAAAAGAAAAAGGAAAAAGCACAGCTCCTCTCAGGAAATCAATGAAGATTTACATGGGTATGCATATGTTTCATGTAAATAGCATGGCTGGTTATTTTGAAAATCAAGATACATCCCAGGCTAAGGGAAAAAATCAAATATTACATTACAGTAAAAGGCAAAAATCAATGACAGGCATACCCCTGATATTATGTGATCAAACAAGAAGGGGAAATAAAACACTTTATCAAGAAGTATATAAAACAAGCAACATTACATTGCTTTGTAAAATAACTATGACATCACTTAGTAAAGATCATTAAATTTATATACAACAAAAACACCACATTTTAAAATACTGTCAACTCACCCTACTTAAGCCCAGTCCAGTTTATTTTTTTTAATATAAATTTATTTATTTTAATTGGAGGCTACTTACAACATTGTATTGGTTTTGCCATACAATGACATGAATCCACCACAGGTGTACATGTGTTCCCCATCCTGAACCCCCCCCCCCCACCTCCCTCCCCATCCCATCCCTCTGGGTCATCCCAATGCACCAGCTCCGAGCACCCTGTCTCATGCATCGAACCTGGACTGCCGATCTGTTTCACATATGATAATATACATGTTTCAATGTCATTCTCCCAAATCATCCCACCCTCGCCCTCTCCCACAGTCCAAAAGACTGTTCTATACATCTGTGTCTCTTTTTTGCTGTCTCGCATATAGGGTTATTGTTACCATCTTTCTAAATTCCATATATATGCATTAGTATACTGTACTGGTGTTTTTCTTTCTGGCTTACTTCACTCTGTATAATAGGCTCCAATTTCATCCACCTCCAGTCCAGTTTAGGCAGTTGTAGTTCCCTATACAACATCCAAAAAATACTAACATCCAAAAAACAATCTAATGTCTATCTCAGTTGTTTCTATCCACTGAAACCTAAAATTTACTTCTATGCTTATATTTGTAAATTCAAATACTGTTGCTACAACAGCTGAACTTGTAACATTTACTGTGAATTATTCCAACATCACATACCAAGTTACACCTTACTTATAATTTAGTTTCATCCTCATAACCTTTGAAATACAGCTGGCCCTCCTATCCACAGGAGATTGGTTCCAGGATCCTCGAAAGACATCAAAATCCATGGATACTCAAGTCCCGTATATAAAATAACATAGTACAGTCAGCCCTCTGTATTCATGGATACTCAAGTCCCGTATATAAAACAACACAGTACTGTCAGCCCTCTGTATCCATGCATTCAGCTCCCACATATCCAACCAACAGTGGATCAGACAGCTGACTGTTTAGAGGCTCACATGCCACCATCATTCGCTTTCCTTTCTTCCTTTCCTGTTTTTTTCCCTCTTTCCTTCTTTTGGTTTTATCTTTCCATTAGGAGTAATGGATTTGGACTGGTATGTCCATACCCTGTCACGCCACAACAAAAGATGGAAGATCTTTGTGTCTCAACTAAGACTTAGTGCTTCTCATACTGCACAAAGATTAGTCTTTGAATCACTATAGTGATTTGTTCAAGTCTGTATATATTTCTTACTTGACTGATTTTAAAGTTGGTCAAAAACAGAGGTTCTCAATTTGAACTAACCATTAGACTCTAACATATTGGAGCTTTTTCTATGCTGCTGCCCAGGTCCTAGTTAATCAGAACTCCTGGGCAATAGCAGGTTTTTTTTCTTAAACTCTCCAGATTATCCTAACAGCAGGGAGAACCACTGTTCCAAGGACTCAACTCTGCATAAACTGTGGCAGCCCAAACTGATGTGTCTTCCCAAGTACAGCATTCACAGTTATGCTACCACCATTTGAGGTTTACATTCCTTATGTCTTTTCAGTTCTTCCTGTAAATAGCTTTGGCTTTAAAAGACCTCTATAACTCAGGAACACTGTAATGTTTAAACGGCGATAGATTAAAAAGTCAGAGGCAGAAGGTAGTGACTGACCTGAGAAGCACTGTTGATGAGAAAGACGCATATTCCAAGGTGAAGACTACAAAAGGTGGATATACTAAGCCACCAGCATAAAAACCTGTGTTTCCCAAAGCACAGTGATAAGACTATCATTTAAAACTTGATGATGCTTTTTGTACTAAAGCAACAATCTATGGGGTGACAAAGTTCTCAAGCTAACTTAATAAAAGTTTATTTAACCCTTAAGGCTAAAAAATATTCATCTGAAGAATGTGAAACTGCCACATTCAGCCATTATATCAATTTCATATAATTCAACCTAATACTTTACATTTTCAATAAAAGACAGAAAAACAGTGATTACAACAACAGTATTTAAACAGAACTAAGAAATTACTTCTTAATTTAATATTAACACTTGGCGAAAAGGTTGGCTAGGTCATATGGTCTGTAAGACAGACAATTCTGTTTATTCATAATGAAAGGGACAAAACAGTTTTCTGGGAGATGCAGACACAGGCTATAAAATGGAGAGACGAACTCTGAGGAATGAGACCAAACTAGCAGAGACAGAGCCGAAGTTTGGAATCACAGGAAATGAAAGCCAAAGCTGTAGAACAATGAACCAGAGTCCTTAGTTCAGAAATGCAGCTGCAAGTCAGATAAGGTTACACAAGGTTCACACACGCATACTTAGGGAGAGAAGAAAAGAACTTTAAAGAGTAAGGAGACATGTATTCTCAAGGTGAGATGACAGGAAAAACAGACTGGATAAGGTATCCTAACTAGATCCAGTGAACCACAGAATCAGGTGTTCTTTATTTTTAATTGAAGTACAGCTGATGTATACCATATAAGTTACAGTAAAGAGTAAGGAAACATGTATTCTCAAGGTGAGATAACAGGAAAAACAGACTGGATAAGGTATCCTAACTAGATCCAGTGAACCACAGAATCAGGTGTTCTTTATTTTTAATTGAAGTACAGCTGATGTATACCATATAAGTTACAGTAAAGAGTAAGGAAACATGTATTCTCAAGGTGAGATGACAGGAAAAACAGACTGGATAAGGTATCCTAACTAGATCCAGTGAATCACAGAATCAGGTGTTCTTTATTTTTAATTGAAGTACAGCTGATGTATACCATGTTACAGGTGGTACAACATATCAATTCACAACTTTCAAGAGCCATGCTCCATTCACAGTGATTAGAAGACACTGGCTACCTGCCCATTGATTATTTATAAATAAAAATATTTATAAAAACAAATCATTTATATATAGAATTTTTCTCTATTTCAGATTATTTCCTTAGGATGATGCATCAAAAGACTCAATCACTCTTTAAAGCCTCAGATAATGCCAAAGTATTTAAAAGTCATGCCTTTCAACATTTCTCCCAAATGTACTGTTTTACTGTTATGTGGGCTTCCAAAATGTCACTCAAGCTCCCCTCCTTCCCTCCCTGGGCTGCATCCTTAGGAAGGTGCCCCCCTCTTTGTCCCCACAGCATCCTAGGCATGCTGTGCTTAACCAGAGTGCTTAGTAATCTGCTGCACAATTTTTCACTTGTCTCTACCCAATGTGACTACAAATTCCTAGAGAGAACAGAAGAAATCTTTATCTGTGTAGCTCCAGTTCCTTGCATATAAGTGGGAGTTCAAAAAAATGTTTACTGAACTAATAAATGTTAACAAATACTATTAAAACACTGTCATGAATGTGTATTACAACAGTTAATGGTTTTCCTGGGTGACTAAGCAATGATGATACCACTGACACATTTAAGACACTATAAGATCAGTGTAAAACTAGAGATGAGTTAAGCTGAATTTGTGACGATTCTAAGACACTCAAATGGGGAGATCGTAAAGGAATGACTGGAGGGTATGACTGTAACTTAGACTTTGGAGTCATTGGCAGATACCTAAAAGAGTGGGGATAAGAAGGAAAAAAACAATTTTGCAAAGCAATTATCCTTCAATTAAAAATTTTTTTAAAAAGAAGGAAAAAAACAAATGAATAAAAGTAACAGGTACACAATCTCGTTTACTATATGAAGTGAAAGGGAAAGTGTTAGTTGCTCAGTCAGGTCTGAGTATTTGCAACCCCATGGACTGTAGCCCACCAGGCTCCTCCTGTCTATGGAATTCTCCAGGCAAGAATATTGAAGTGGATTGCCATTCCCTTCTCCAGGGGATCTTCCCTGGCCCAGGGATTGAACCTGGGTCTCCCGCATTGCAGGCAGATTCTTTACCAACTGAGTCACCAGGGAAGCCCACACATCGCCTCTAATCTTCAGTTTGTTCTTAAACTGATAACCTGATAGACATAGAAAGGCATGTTTTAAATTTAAAAGGCATGAGGCTTATAAAACACAGCTATCATACATCATTAAACAACTGAATATACAAATGTCTTTTATTTAATGAAGCTGGTAATCGACCAGGTCAGCATCATCCACAGAGTAAATGATAATTTATCAGTATGATTTAAGAGATACTAGTAACATATCTAATCAAAATAATTTTTTCCACCTGAAAAAACTCATTGCTGTGAATCAAATATAAATTACATTGAAAAAGGTAACCTCTTAAACCATTATAAGTTAATAGATTTATGACTTATTAGTGACTAGTTCTGTAGAACTCAAGATCCTCTGGTTGAGGCAACATCAGCAGGAAAAGAGAGTCCCCAAAGAAGAGGTCTCTCAAGAAGATGCCAAATACAGACAAAATACTAATTTTGTCTATTACAGAAATTCACAACACTTAAATGCAGTATTTACAAATATGCTAACAGTTCAGCAGCAATAAAATGTCTGAGTTGGCATTCTACCATCTAATTCTCACCAGTACCAAAAATGTACCTCCACTCCATTTCAAACTATTTTAGCATACATGTGCTTACTCGCTCAGCTGTGTCTTTCTGTGACCCCACGGACTGTAGCCTGCTAGGCTCTTCTGTCCATGGGATTTTTCGGGCAAGAATATTGGAGTGGGTCGCCATTTGCCTCCTCTGGGGGATCTTCCCAGCCCAGGGATCAAACCCATGTCTCCTGCGTCTCTACATTGTAGGAAGATTCTTTAATGCTGAGCCATCAAAAAAGCACATTAAAAATAAGGACTGCTTCCTAAATAACCATAGCAGTAATATCAAATCTACTTTTAATATCATTAAGTAGAATTAAATAATTTCTCAATTTTTTTCACCCTTGAGATTCTGTAATTTCAAAAATTCACTTTTAATAAACATCTCACTCCATTAAAAAAAAAAATCAAACTTGTAAGACACATTGGATAATGCTTACATTCCTAAATTTTAGTATTAAGTATCCCTTCTTCCTCTCAAATATGTTATTTTTGCTTCAGAAAAACATGTGGTAGGTACCTCAGCATTAATTTTTTTTTAATTAAGTTTTTTAAAAGGCTTAGCAGCAACACCTCTATCAAAGACACATTTATAAGACAACTGGTGGGAAACACATGCCTGGCTCTTTGCAAAAGTGACTGGCCAGATTAAACTTCTCACTTTGGGCAAAAAGAAATCCTAACTGAACAGAACTGGCAAAGACACTGGCACATTTAATGTAATTTGAAATAAAGTTTTTAATTTATGGTCTTTTTCATATGGCTGGTAGACACATTAAATTTCTTAATTTACCAACTGCTCAATGATACAAATTTACATACTAGGCTGACACAGGAACACCAAAGGAGAAACTGCTACCATTAATAAGCTCACTAAACTTGGCAAGAAAGGCAAACTTAACAGGGCACCAAGAAGGCAGAAAAAGACAAACTGACAGGATCAGGACCCCAGTGACTTTTGCTCCATATACTCCACTGCCTCAATATTTTTTCAAAAAGAATACAGCAATAATTTAATAAGAAATGAGGCCCAGAATTTAGAAATTTTCTTTATAGTCCACTTTGTATCTAAAGGAATGGTAGTACTATATACAATAAAAAACTTATTCTTTGGAAACAATAACCCCACATTACAGAAACCATTACACAATGATTTTAAAAAAACAAATATATCTTAAAGAATTTCTGAAGGCTTTTAATTACAAACCAACAATGCTGATTACAGGGGAATTAGAGTCAAGATTAAGCAACCATAAGTGAAATTCCCACTGGAGCTCAATCCAGGGTCAGAGGAACTGGCAGATATGTGGCTTGCAAAACAGGTTAAGAGTCTCTTAAGTCTTCCAAGCATTTCTCAGGGTGACAACTCACCCCTAGCGGGTAGGTCTCTAGTGAAATAATAGGCTCCATTCTCATAACAAAATATTTGTGTCTTTTCAGAAAGAACTTATCCCAGAGTAACAGAATTTTAGTCAACAAATAACTGCCTTCCTGACATCAATGGAATGGTTCCCCTGAGTTGATATCAAATCTCAAAAAAAAAAGAAAAAAGATAAGAAAGATGATATAATACTAGTAGAACAAGATATTTTAAAGTCTACTATAGGTAGGGTCCTGACTATATAACCTTTGTATTTTGTTTCCTGATAAAGAGCGGAACTTACAGTTAGGCTTTCCAGTTCATTGACCATCAAGACCAAAATTATTGCTTAACACAGCAACAATAACAGGAACTTGTTAGAAAATCTTTCAACAGTTCAAAGAACTGCTACACAAACTACATAGAATTAGAATGATGTCTCAGAATACAGGAAGGGTCCTCCTGGCCTTTTAAAAGTTAATTTATTAAGTCCATAAATCCATATTCAGTACTTTATGTAATTCATTTTACCAGGCATTAGGAATAATGAATATGCTAGAATATGCCAAAAATACAAGGAGATAGCAAATGTAAAGTGAACTGCCTTTCTCCCAATAAGCAGATTTAGAACTAAGCGTTCTGGCATCCAAATATATAAACCATTAGGGAAACAGATGAAATGCTCTATAGCACAAAGTCAAACCTCAAGAAATTATATCAAATCAAGAGTATGTACCAAACCTTTGCCTCCAACTAAGACCAAGTAGTAAGGATCTAATTTGCCAGCCCACCTGAAGCCACTGAAACAAATTTTAAAAGCAGACAAAACACATGAAACAATGAGGTTAAGACACTGGATATCAGGCAATAAAGGACAATAAAATCACTGAGAGACAGGTAGGTAAACCCTACCATTACTGTAGCTTATTGCCTTGAGAGTTTCCAAGCCACACGACAGGGAGTGGGAACCCAGGCAAACCCTGACAAATACTAAGAGTTTGAGAGAAAAGCCAAGAACCTAGAAGGCCAAGGCAGGCTAGGTTCAAAAGACAGCAATAAAGGGGGGCGGAACGATCACACAGGTCCCCAACAGGCCCCCACTGAGCACCTAGCGGAGTGTTCAGCACGTGGGCATGAAAACCACCTGCGTCTAGGGAGAGAATCGTATAAGAGAAGACAGAACCACTCACCCACAGGGGGATGCAAATAGTACCTGTTTTCACCAGTGAGGCTGCAGAACCCCGTAGTTCCCTGGATGCTCTGTAGAGCACCCAAAGGGTCTTGCCTCCACAGTGGGGCACTAATTAGCCTGAGACTAAATACCGTCCTGTCCCACCCAACAGTCTTAAGAGCAAGACCCAAAGGGTCAGATAATTACAAAGTAATCTAATTGCATCTCAGAAGAAAGGTCAAGAATATTTATAGAAATATAAAAGTAATCAGTACCAAATAGTGTCTGGCATCTAATCAAAGATTGGAAGGCATGCAAAAAAGCAGGAAAATATGATTCACAGTGAAGAGAAAAATCAATGTACCAACCGAGGTTTAACTCAGATGTTAAAATTAGGAGACAAAAACATTAAAACACTTGTAATAACTGCATCCCTCATGTACAAAAATTAAGCATAGACATGGATGATATTTTAAAAGGATACAAATCAAACTTCTACAGATGAAAGCTATACTGTCTCAGATTAAAAATACTAGATTGGGTGGAATTACTGGCAGATTAGGCACTGCAGAAGAAAAAAATTAATGAACCTTAAGACACAGCAGTAAGACTTATCTAAAATAAAACACACAGAGAAAAAAATAATTAATAAGATTTAAAAATAATGAAAATAGCAGCAGTGAGCTATGAGATAATTTCAAGTAAGCTAAGACACATATAACTGAAATACCTAAAGTGGGGAGACAGGAAAAAAACACTGATTAATTGCTGAAATCTTCCCAATTTTGACCTAAATGGCATTCTTTTTTAGATCATTTACCAAGAAAGATCATATTCCAGGCTATAAGTTTTATAAACTTAAAAGGATTCAAGTCATACAAAATATGTATATTGTTATTTAGTATACAAGCTAAATAAAAAATTAATACCAACTCTCTGAAGAATCCAAAAATATATAAGGAAACTAAATAACAGACTTTGGAATAAAAGTCCTGTGGATCAAAGAAGAAATCACAAAAGATATCAGAACATATTTTGAACAGAGAGAAAATGAAGACACAACATGTCAAAATTTGTAGAATCCTGCTAAAATAGTATTTAGGAGGAAATGTATAGCATGAAAGAAATGGTCTCGCATCAATAACCTTAGTGTACACCTTAAGAAACTACGAAAATAAGAGCAAATAGCATCCACCGTAAAGAAAAAAAAAAAAAAAATCAAAGTTAAAAGCAAAAAACTAGAAATCGAAAGTAACTTCTTTGCGAAAATCAACAAAATTGACTAATCGCAATCTAGACAAATCAAGGGGAAAAAAACAACAGAGAAAGGTGATATCACTAGAGTGCATCATTCTTCTAAACATATTACAATCAGGAAATATTAAGATCAACACAGGGCCAATAAATTCAACAGCTCAGATGAAATTTTTTAAATCCTTGAAAAACATGAACTTCTAAAACTTCACTGAAGAAATAACTTAAGTATAAGTAGCTCTTCCCTGGTGGTTCAGGCAGTAAAGAATCTGCCTGCAATGCGGGAGAGCTAGGTTCGATCCCTGGGTTGGGAGGACCCCCTGGAGGAGGACATGACAACCCACTCCAGTATTCTTGCCTGGAGAATCCCCATGGACAGAGGAGCCTGGCGGCTACAGTCACGGGGTCACAAGAGTCAGACACGATGGAGTGACTACGCACAAGCAGCTCTAGGTCTCCTAAAGAACTTGCAGTTTAAAAAACTTCCCAAAGAGAAAACTCAAGACCCGGATGGTTTCACTAGTTAATTCTACCAAATATTTAAGGAAGAAATTATACCAATCCTACACAAACTCTTTCAGAAAACAGAATATTTCCTAGCTCATTCAATGAGGTCAGTATTTCTCAAACCAAAACCAAAGAAAACTACAAATATCCCTCATTAATATATATGCAAAAATTCTAAACATTAGCAGATTGATTTAATATATCATGACTAAGTATGGCTTAATCCAGGAATACAGGATGCTTTAATACTAAAAAAAAAAATCAATTAATATAATTCATATTAACAAAAATTACATGATTTCAATAAAACATATAAAGAGCATTTCATAAAATTCAATATCCATCCCTTATAGAAATGCTCAGTAAACTATAGAAGGAAGCTTCCTCAAATCAATAAAACGTTATCTGCAAAAAAACCTATAATTAACATTATACATAATGGTTAAAGACTACAACTTCTCAAAATCAGGAACAAGACAATGATGTTCACTCTGACTGCTTCTACTCAGCATTGTACTAGACATCCTAATTCAGGGCAATAAGGCAAGAAAATAAAAGTCATCCAAACTGGAAACAAAAGTCTAACTCTATTCACAGATGACATGTTCAACAACATAGAGAAACAAACAGAAAATAGCCCAGAACTTCTCAAACTATTAAGTAGTTTTTAGTAAAGTTTTGAGTCAAGATCAATATACCTACCCACATGATTCAACCATTCCACTTCCAGGTATTTACTCAAGATAACAGCATATGTCTATATAAAGGTTTTCACACAAATGTTCTTAGCAGTTTTTTTTTTTTTTTTTGTAATAAGCAAGTCTAGAAGCAATTCAAATGTCCATCAACAGAGGAATGGATAAACTATGGTATATCCATATAATAGACACAAAGCAATAACAAATAAGTATCAAGACCTGCAACATTATGGATGAATATCAAAATAATTATGCTGATCAAAACAAGCCAACCCTTTCACTCCCAAAAAATGAGTTCCTACTCTGTAATTCCACATACATAAAATTTTAGAAAATACAAAACTGATCTACCATTACAGAAAGCAGTAGTTCCTTGGGGGTGAAGAAGGGCATAGAGGCAAGAGACAAGGAATTACAAAGGAACATGATGAAACTTCTGAAAGTTTTGGATATGTTTGCTATTTTGAATGATGCCGGCTTCTTGTGCGTACACATATAACAAAATGTATTAAACTGTGTATTTTAAATGTTTGAAGTATGTCAAGTATACCTTAACAAAATTATGTTTTTTTTTTCTAAACAAAAGTATCGCTTTGCCAAGTCATCTTAAGGACACTTCATTTGTGGTTTTATTAAGAGATTTTTTTTCTTGAAACATCTCCACAACTTTCCGAAGTATCTAACTGTGCTCATTCTAGTACACTAATATGAAGGACGAGATCCTTGGATCATTCTCCTGCCAAAGATTTGATGTCCACTTTCCATAGCAAGAGAAATGTTGTCTGCCATGACAGGATCTTGAAGCGTCACATGAAGAAGTGCTAGCTCTTAAAAGGCATTTGAGTATGGTCTACCAACTAAAGGATTTCTGTAGCTATCATGATTTGACCTCAAATGACTGTGTATTTTATGGCTGTGATGCAGAGAAGAGGACCAAACTGAATATAGATTGACATGTCACTTATCTCCTCTGAGCCTGAGATTTTTCATCTAGAAAATGAGAGCACTGGCCTTGAAGCAGTGATTACCAATCAATCCGGCCAGCCCAACACTGGAGGACTTGTTAAAATACAGAATCCTGGGTCTCACCCACATAGCTTCTAATTCAATAGGTTTGGGGTAGAACCTGGGGACATATTCTTAAATTCTGGCATAAAACAGGATTTGGGAAATTCTTACCTTTTAGGTCCTTCCAGCTGCACCATTCTTTAAGCAGTATTCTCAAACACCGCAGTAGGAGTGGCGGTCTGGCAGGCACTAAGGGTCAAAGCAAAGTGTACCAGTGGCACTCTGAAGACAGAAGGCGTCCCTGTTCAATGTGTAAGGGAACGTCCCGAAATTCTGATTTGGAAGAAATATGTTTAAATTTTTTGAGGGTCTGTGTCAAGCCTGATCCACATTATAAATAGGCTATTTCTAACTAATCAGTGCATTATCTTTATTCCTTTGCAGACTTGCCAAAGACCCCTAAGGACTGATCAGTTACTCCAAAGCAACTCTTTCTTTCTTATTCTCAAGATATTTTAGAGCAGAGTGGAGATCAGAGATTTGATTCAGAGAACCAGAAAGACATTGTCCCACATGCTTATAGCTTCAAGATGGAATAGCAACAGTTACAGGTACAGAAAGGCAAAGATTTCTATAAGATCTTCAGAGTTGAAGAGTGAAAAGTTAAAAACAATTTCCCCCAAATCTTATAAAATTAAATAGAGATACAATACCAGTTATAAAAGTTGGCTAAATTATACCCTAACAAAATTAACAAAATCAAAAGGTTCTCATATTATCACCTCATCCCTGATTCTACTGCTTCCAGTACAAAAATAACATCATTTTTCGGAAATACTGAAGTTCAAATGAAGCTATCATTTCTCCTTTTACCAAACTGATTTCTTACATTAAGTGATGTAACAGGTTAATAGGTGATTCAAAAATTTTAAATAACAGCCATGTTAGGTAACCACATATTTTAATATTTTCTTAAACATTCTAAAGGTAGACTAAACTATTATCATAGTCAACAAGAGCATCAAGTTACTGTAGATGAATTCTAAATTTAGTATTTATCCTAAAATTTTATTAAAGTTCTACACCTCTAGACATAACTACAACTGAAAATCTGTTTCAAAAAGGATTATATGAATCAGACAGAAACAGAAAAATATACCTGTTAAAGTTGTACAAGTGTGAACAGCATGCAAATCAACTTTTATCTCTAAACTTTATTTCTGTTTGTGCCCCAGACAAGCCAATGATTTAATACCTCGGGTAGGTTTTGTGCCACTAGGCAAAGTAACCTAATTCTCTTAATTCCTGGAATTGGCTGCTGTTCCAAGACTAGGAGGATTGCATTCAAAGTGGCTGTGGCATACTATAATACAATTAATACGCTGCAGAAAGAAAAATAAGCTTAATTTTATTCAGCAGACAAACTAATATATTTTGTTGCCACTTGCAAACCAAGTTATAAAAAACTGTAAGCTGCTCCATATTCCTTGATCTTTTACACATTCTGTACAAAATCATTCTTCAAATGATAGAGCCTAAGAATTATAAGATGAGAAAGCTACCAGAGTAATTTTATAATTTAACTATCTTTGTAATAAACAGCACATTAGTCAAGTCATTCCAGAGAAACATTTGTTTACATATTAGCTAAAAATATATGCATTTATTAAGTCCATTACTATAAAATTCATCATAAAATGTCCAAGTCTCAAGGGGAAAATGTCATATAAACATATAAACCTGTTAGACAAACTTACTCTGTTCTGTATTCCCACTAGACACTCACATTTCTACATCCTCTTCTCATTGACCACCACCACTCATAATAAAAAATTTTTTTGGTATTTGTTTCTTCCCTTTTGCATTACTCATCAAATTTGTCCTGCTTACATGTTTTTGTTTGATGTGAGCCTAAGTGCTTAAAACCAAGCAACTTCTTTGGGAATCTAGCACAACTAAACATTTGGGAAATAGAAAGGGAGAAATAGAATACACATTATTTTTTTTTTTACTCCTTGGAGCATTTTTTTAGTTTCTGTCCAGGAACATGCTTAGACTCAAAACGTTACAATAAATGCTCTCAACAAATCTTTACATAACCCAATAACTAAAATGCTCTCAATTCATTTTCTAAAATATATTGATGCTATAGAATACTAGCTCATGAGTAAGTAGTTCACTCTTAATTTCACCTCCTCACTTCTGCTTTAACCACTTGAAGTATATTCTCTATTTATTCCAAAGCTAATTTTGCCAGTTGCACTTCTCACTGTGATATATAATGTAGGTAAGTGCTATATAAATCACATGAAATGATTAAAAAGAAAAGGTTGTGGTTTAAATGAGTTGCTCAAAGTTAATGTCAACTTAGGAGCAGGCAAGCCAACAAAAAAAGACTAATACAGGGTAGGGGGTGGATTGGGCATGCTTCTAAACATTAGTTTATGAGAGAAATATGATGAAAAACTTTAATTAGCAGAGTGACAGTGATACTCAGGAAAAAAGGTTCTGACCTACCAAAAGACAGGCAAATGAGCGTTAACTTAAAACATGTTTTAAGTTTAAATAGTATGTATAATGTTCATATGTATCATTTTTCATGATTCTTCATTTTCATCAGGTAAATGACTACAGATTCTGATACTACTAGACAAAGAGCTTTCTACTCTAATCAACAAAGAAGTATCCATATTTTCTTAGTAAATGCAAGTATCACATTTAATTTTCAGTAACTCAATCCTCAAAAGAGATCTTAATACAGAAAATAATTATTAAGGAACCTGAATAGACTCCCTCAACAAGCACTGTAGGTTATGAGAAAAATCTCAAGCTTCTAGTTCTAAAAAAAAAAGTGTGTATATATATATGCACACACATACATACATTTCAAGGTCTGCTATTGATGAGAATTTTTTTTTCTGGGAATATAAATGTAAAATACATTACTAATCTGATTTTTATGTCAAGAAAAAGGAAAAGAAAACCCATTTACCATATAAAGAGTAAGTATACTGACCTATTCTAGTTCAATAATGAAAGAACAGAAAACAAGAAAAATGAGAAAAAGTGGGGGGAATCAGAGAATCAACTATAGGCACAAGTCAGCCATGTCAAAAGCGAACTAGAAAGAAATATATAACCAGAATGAAAAAGGGGGGGAAGGAGACAGAACCTAAATGTACACAGTAGACAAACATATAAGCATTTCCATAAAGTAAAACTCCATTGTGAGATTCCTTAGGATCGAGCCAATGAACACAACTGTTCACATTATATATTTGCAATCACAGATGTAACAGACATTAACGCTACATTGAGCCAAAGGCTCACCAAGCCTGATTTGCATGGAGAAATGACAGGCAATGAAGAAGAAATAATTACAAAGAAGCTGACTCTCTAAAAACGGTCAGTCAATCTCTACAAATCAAGTCACCAATTCTCGATGAGGAAGAAGTAATACTGTATCTGTCAACTATATAGATACATTTAAATGTTTTTTAAAGAACAGGATTCATTTGATTCTCCCTACATTTTACATCCTCCTTTACCTCTAGAAAAACTAAACATTTTTTTTCAAGACATAGTTTAATACTTACCTCCTTAATGAAGTGTTCTTGGTTTCCTGTCAGAAAGAGATAAATTCCCTCTCTTCCCTGAACACAAAGAATTTTATATCATTCTCAGTTATCATATTCAAATTATCATTATATTCAAACATCCTTTAAGTATTTGTCCTGTATGCTTATACTAGATGACTGGATTTCAAACTTTTTGGTTTCAAGACTCTTTCGTACTCTTAAATACTAAGCACTCCAAAAGCCTTTTTAAAATATGGGTCATTTATCAATATTTACCATGTTAGAAACTAAAGCTGAGCAACTTTGAAAACAAGCATCGATTCATTTAACATAATAAATTCATCATGTTAATATACATAACATTCTTGTAAAAAAATAACTTCATTTTCAAAAAAAAGGTTAGTAGGAAGAGTGGCTGTGTTTTAAAAACTCTTTCATGACTGGCCTACTAAAACACAGCTGGATTGCTTACAGTTGCCTCTGCCTTCAATCTGCTGTGGTCTGTTACTCTGGCTGAAATATTACAAAGAAAATCAAGTTTGATAGATATGTAGTCGAAAAAGGGGTAGCCTATTCAAATAACTGTGACCATCCTTCTTTGACATAGTAACAAAACTTAGCTTCAGTAGAAGATAAAACTGTATCAATGAACTTTTATGTACTCTCTTAACATTAAAATGTTTTAGTGTATCTATCTTGTATCTTGAAAGGATCTTTTAACACACAATTTTGTAACATCATCTATGGATCATGTGGAAAATATTGCTTCATGAAGTTATGAAGATTTCCCAAATGTTAACCCATTTCATTACATAATACCAAAAAAATCACATTTGTTAACATCACAACTGATCTCATTAGAACTGTTTAAAAACAGGAAAGTTTTGTCCAACTCACAGTGTTATCTTCCAAAATCCTAATTTTTGCTTGAATGCTCAAATTTTTATCATTGGCAACAAATGTTGGCATTTACTTTCCATGATGTGGCGTGCTTACTTGTTTCATTTTCAAAAAAATGTCTATAAAATACCCAATTCTGTACAGTGGCAGCTTATCAGTTGTTCTAGAAGTAAAAATGTTTCATGCAAAGAGAGGCTAGTTCAGCTCATAAAACTGAACAAATGCTCCTCCTTCAGTCAATAAGCACACTTCAGGATACAACACAAGTGGCTTTATAATACTCATTTGATAACACAGAATAATGGAGGAAAGCAAGAAGGGTAGAAATGTAATAAAACAAATTTTTGTGCTTCATCAAGGACATTGAGCAAAACCTGTCTTGTTGGGTTTTTTTTAACTGAGTTTGTGGTGGTGAAGAATATAATTACTAGTATAGTTTGGTGCCATAGCTCTGATTCGCACTGAGGCAGCAGCAGTCCTACCCAGTCGCTTCTGCACTATCAGAGCAAGTCATCAACACAATGAGAAAGGAAAATAGTATCTTATTATGCCAGAAATAATAGTTTTAATCTTGCAAGAGCCACAAGGGTCCAACAGCCCACATTTTGAGAAACACTGTGCTAGGTTACAAACTCCCTGGACCAGGAAATTCATTAACTTTCACAATGCCTTTGTCACAACAAGGCTGTTGATGTGTAAGGAAAGAGGAGAGAGGGGAAAGAGTAGGAGGGAAAGAGGAGGAAAGGGAGGGAGAGAGGAGTAAATGTATTAATGAAAGAACATTGGTAACACAGGTAAATAAATACCAGCTAATTTGGAGGCTGAATAAAGTGACCGCATTACCATTTTAACAAATGCAGAGGGGGAAAAAATGGCAATGAAAGCATAGCTATTTAAACATTCCCATTAAAACTCCTTAGGGCAGGAAATCCATTTACTATAAAAAGCTCATAAACTTTCAGTTACCAGAGTAACAGCTCAGCTTATAGCCTAACTAGAGCCATCTTTTTAACAATGACCCACCCACTTTATAAGGAATTTAATAGCTTAAGCAAAAGTCAAAAATATTTATGCAAGGTGTTTTTAACCTGTTTATGGTCATTTGGATTGTTCATTCCATAAAAAAAGAATTTCAAAAAAATTTTACTCCATTCAGAGAATCTATTCAACAAACATTTACTAAAGATCTGCCAAATACAAGGTACTCTGTTGTATGCTCTAGGGTATGTAGGAAGGGATAAAATGTGATTCTCTCCCTTTGGAACCAACACATAGGTCAGGAGAGAAGTTCAAGAATAGCCTTTTTATAGCCAAAATATACTGAACCACAATGGCCATTTAAAAAAAAGAAATTAGATATCTAATATTAATGTATCTGGAGGAAATTCATGAAAGATGGTTTAAATCAAAAGAAAATTTAATTCAAGTAAATATTCAGAAAAAATCAGCTTTACTAAGGAGGGAAGAATGGAACTGGAAAAGAAACAATAAAAGCAAATCATATAGCTTAAAGCAAAAAAATCCATAGAGAGACATGAGGATGAAGACTATCTGATTCCAACGTTTAGCTATGTAAGAATTTTAACACATCTCCCATCAAAATAAAACAAAAACAAAACAACAGCTAATACTATGAACTGACATGTTCAAACTGCCAACAGAGTCTTTATAGCAAAGTTGGGTTCACTCTGGATGGATGGTAGACCAAATGGTGATATTTTTGACAGATCAAGAACTCTAGTCTTACCCAACCTTATAAGTACCTCTAGTGCTTAACAAAGAAAGCAATTAATAAATATCTGTGAACTGATGGGGTATCTACACTGCATGATAGGCAGTCCCAAAATGAAATATTCTTTGTACTCACATCCTTAACCATTACCAGTTGATAAGATATTTGGAAGAACTTAAGAGAACAAAGACAGTATATTTTAAGTAGGTAAGTATCAACAGAAAGGAATCTGAAATCTGGTTAAATTTATTGAGCTGCTCTCTGAGAATGAGGACTTTAAAAAATTAAGGCACTCTTTAATATCCAACTTCTTAGTATACCAAAGAGCATTCAAAGACCTGAATGCTCTTAACTGAAAGCATGAGATATTCAATCACTGAACTTAATTCATAATAGTATTCACACAAAAAATATTTTAAAGGGAGAATTTACTAGAATACATTTAATAACAAATCATGACTACTAAATCCAATAAAACTATAAAAGCATTGCTATTACATACTAATAAAATTAATATGGTTGACTTAGTTACTGATAAGTGAACTATGTAAATGTCATCTTAAGAGCCATCTTTCATAATCTTCCAATACTCAGTGTAGTTAGAATGCTCACAAATGTGCATCCATAGAATATTAAATACCCTCTGATTACATCTTAAATAAATTCCATTTTTTCCCAAAAGTCAAATAATATACTATACTAACTTTTAGATTTTAAATTCTCTATACTTTAATAAATCTGAATAAATAAAATGAAAAACTTACTAAGATTATTATACAAAATGCTATAATCAT
Organism: Odocoileus virginianus; assembly: GCF_023699985.2. Lineage (NCBI taxonomy): Eukaryota > Metazoa > Chordata > Mammalia > Artiodactyla > Cervidae > Odocoileus > Odocoileus virginianus. Next base: position 2,093,660 of record NC_069691.1, read on the forward strand.
CCATTTTAACTTTTTAAAAACATCAAACTAAGATTAATAATCTCTAGTTAACTGTTACATACCATGCAATTAAAGATATACAATTCTAAACAACCTTTTATTTATACTATATTCTTGCCTATGATAACACCCCAACATTTCAAACAGTTCATCTTTAAAAGTGGACTAGAGCTAGTTACTACAGTTATTAAGATTATTTAGCTCTTACAATGTTCCAAGGATTGTGGTTAAGTGTTCCACATGCATTATTGCATTTAATCTTCACAAGAAACCCCAAAGGTAGACACCGTTATCTTCATTACAGATGAGGAAAAAGGAGACTTGAAAATTTAAGGAATTTGCTCAAAATGAGATAGATAGTAAGTGGCAAAAATCAAACCTAGGTCTCAATTTCAAAGCTTATGCTCTTAATCACCTACCCATTCACCGCCTACCAAACTGCTCTGCCATTGTGATTGGCTGGGGAAGGGAAGAAAAAGAGAAATTCTATTTAGTCATAAAATAGTAAAAAAAATCCTGAGAGGAAAGGGAAAAACTGAGACTAGTATTAAAGGAAAGAAGGTTGCTCCCAATTCTGCTCCTACCACTCTCAAGAGTAATCAAGATCTCCAAAGACTCTTATGACAAATCATCACCATACCCTAAAAGGGTTTAACTAGTAACTTCCTTTTTATGGCAGTTTCTCTAAAAAGCTAACTTAAATAAAATCCATTAAGATGCTGCATATAATCTTAGCATGCAATGCATACAGCCTAAACTATGCTTAAAAACTTTGCCATACTCAAGGAAGGAACTATACCAAAGGTTTGGGTAACTTACCCAATTAAAAACCACCCTGAGTCCAAACATTCTCAAAGGGGGAAAAACATACATCTCAAGTTCAGAGAAGTGGTAACTTTAAAAAGGGCTTATGGGCAAACATTAGTATGAGTTTTATGAAGATACAAAAGACTTTTAAATAAACTTAGACAATGTTTCCTTAGAAGCAAATGTTAAAGTTTGAAAGACTTTTAAGAAGAACCAAGACAAGACAACAAAATAAACAAAGTCTTACATTGAGTCTTAAACGGGAGATATAAATATCTAGATCAACCTCCAAGTAAACCCAGTCTGTCTTATGAACCACTGGGGACACGGCTACAGTCTGAATCAGTTACTGAATTTTATGTATTATCATCAAGGATCAGATATTCAAATATGTCTGATTTCAGTCAATCCATTATGTTAAAACTGTTAAATGTAAAGACAAACACTTGAGTACTCAAATCCTGATCCCTAATACATTCTCTAATAAAAGGAACAAGCACTTCTTTGAGAAATAGCTGATTCTAGGTCTAGCGAAAGAAATATGTAAGATGAGCCCGTAGCATCTTATAGTGCTGGAAAGTAAGAAAGCACTTAACAAATACTAATAATGATGATAAGATGATATCAAAGAGACACAGGAGCCAACTTTTGAAAGAGCTCCCAAAGGGCAAAGCTGGAATAATTTAAACAACAAAACAATACTGGATCAAATTACAAAATAAATATCTGAGTCCATACTGATATGTATGAATGAATGAATGAGGAAGAACAAACAAATATCCCACAGAGAAGAATTTCCAAAAGTTTATGTATGTACTCCACCCTCAAGGAGGTAGAGCATTAACTCACTACTCCTTAAGTATGAGCCGTGCATAGTGACTCCCTCCCAAAAAGTAAAGTATGATAAAAAGGGAGAGAGAAAGAGTAACTTTACAGTGGAGAAATGAGATAAACACGACCCTCAGCCAGGTAAACAAGGCTAGCATCATCATTAAGTCATGTGGGCAGCATTTACACTTGAAGTGATGAAAACAGTGCTTCACCTTTGTGATCTTTCTCCAAAAAACCCATAAACCTAGGCTAATTGTTAAGAAAAATATCAGACAAATCCCCATTTGGGGACAGTCTACAAAATACCCAACGAGTATTTCTTCAAGTTGACAAGCTCATCAAACAGAAATGTGAGAAACTGTCATAGGAGAGAGGAGCCGAGGAGACGTGATAACTAAATGTAACATGGTATTCTAAACAGAATCACAGAACAACAAGTTAGGCAAAAGCTAAAGAAACGAGCTACCAGAAAACCTATCAAGAAACAACCCACAGTAGCTAAATTTATATTCAGAGCTCAAAAATGCCCCAACATTACCCTAGAGTCAAAGGAAAAGGAATTTTTTTAAAGCTTTAACATACGAAGTTTATAATTTTTCATAAAACATAAGTAACTATGTAAAAAAGTAAAATGAAAGCTACCTTCCCAATGTCAGCTTTAATGTCAAAAAATCCCAAGTAAAATGAAGTACAGAAGGATCATTTTAGTTTTAAAAAAAAAAAAAAAAAGACTTATTCTCATTGAGAAATAGACTTGCAGTATTCTAGAAATTTCTTTCTGATTCCAGCTGAAAAGAAACAGATAAATAATCAGGTCTTTATAAATTCCAATGCTACACTGATTCATAAGAAAGGAAAAAAAGCTGTTTGAAACACTATATTAAGACTTACTGAACAGAAAAATAATTTCTCAAGCCCAGGACACACACTGTAATGTTAAAAGAACCATCACACAAATTCACAGATGTTAAATGTTAGGATGCATTAAATATAAGGTTTTAAGTGTTAAGAAACGCAAAGGGCAAAATTATGGTTGTATACTTAAAAATAACTTCTCTTTCCACCCTAAACTCCACTAAAAGCTCTGTACACATATATGATGTGATGCCTTCTGGATGTCATGCCGATGTCTGATGTAAAAATATGCCTTTCTACTTCAGTCCTGAGACATAACTGTTCCATGCACACATTTATTATTTGCCCTCTTCCATGATACAACCTGACTGCCCTGCAGAATACATCCAAGGCAATTACTGTCACCATACGAAAGAACAATGGGTTAAAACATATCCTCAGAGCAGAAGTGGAATTACAATTTAAATGAAATTTCAGATTTAATATATCCAAAGAGTTTAAGTTACATGCAAAAAAAGAATTATCTGCTTCAAACTGTAACAGGGCTGATTTTGTTTATCAGCCATCAAAACATTTAGAATTTGGCTTACCTTTCCACATTAGAATCTACAAATTCAACATTTACAGGGATCAATGAGAAAGTAAAAGGCTCGGGTGTACAGGTGTCCCCAAGCTCCTGTCTATTCCCATTCTCTTCCTCTCCATCCCCCTTCTCCAACCTGATTAAAAACCTAAAAAGAGCCCAACTGAGAATCCCACGGCCACCTACTGGGCATCATTGTAGTCCTAGTGATTCTCCTTTCCTCACGAGCATTCATTTCTAAAACCTTAATGACACTCTGTCACATTCTCATGAAAAGGAGAGGAAAAACTGCCATTAAAGGCTGTGTTCATTATAATCAGTGACTTCTTCAAAATGTTTGCAGTCAAGCAGTGATGTATCTTTGGGACTTTCAGAGCTTGAGTCTTTTAGCAGCTTCTTAATGTTCCGGAGAATTTCTATACACAGGAAATTATGAGAAATGCTTACAAATGCTTGGGAATTAAAAAAAAGTAAGAATGGCAAAACAAAAGAGAACAAGGCAATGCTGAATTTATGTGTTTCCCATTTGCTATTTAAAGTATCTGTCAAAGCAATTTAAATATATTTTCACACAAAGGCAAGCTGACACATGAACTATTAAGAACCTCCAACAGTAATAAAATACCCTCAAAGTAGCATATATTACATGTAAAACACTATAGGAAAATAATAAGCTACAGATGAACCAAAATTATTCTATGAATAATGTGAACAAATAATGTCACCCTAGCTTCCTCTTCCTTATTAAAATAGTATTTTTCCCAGGTAAATGCAGTAGTTCCTAGGAAATTCCCCATCCTATTATAAAAGCCCAGACTGATTTCAGAAAAAAGTAGGGAATGAAAGCTATCATCTAAAATTCTTGCTCTGATCAGTTTTGCTTATTTGTTGTGGAGAGGGGAAGTAGTTTTTAGCCCCTAAAATATTTAAGAAGGGAAGAAGGAGAAAAATAGGAAAGAATTTCTTCAGTGTTTTCCCCCCAAATTCTATAATGTTAGAAATACCTGGTACAGATGCTCTTAAACTTACTATGTTCTATTTGTCCAATTTGAAACCCAAATATATCTAGTGGCAACAAATTATACAGTACTTGTTTATTTCTTATGAGCTCACCCCAATTTTTGAAACAAAATCATATACCATACTCTACCAAATAATCTAGGTTTAACTCACTTTAATGAAATTAAACTGCTAATTTATTATAAAATTATAAGCAGAAAGTAAAATTTGACTCCAAATGTAATCAATTACACAAAAACTTTACTGTATAGGATGCTATTTAGAATTAGAGTAAAAGCCTTATAAGAGACACCATTTGAACAGGACTAGTTTATGTTCAGAACATTTTACCCTCTGTTTAATAAATTTATAGTTCATTATTGTTTGCAGTCACACAAGCTGTGCCCATTCATCAGCTATGCTGATGAATTCAATTCAAATCCTAAATGGTGGTGACTCAGAAAAACTCAAGAGAATTTGGGGACTTACAGTGAACTCTCAGGTACCTTTCTGAATTGCCTTGTCTCCAGAAAAAGGAAAAAAAAAATGAACCCCAAAATGGCTCCCCTGGCTACTCACATAGCCAGCCACTTCCTGCTATCAATTTGAATGTGGACCAGAGAGTACAAAATAATAGCCAAAGACTTTGTTTTTCAAACTTAAGAAATACGAACTCCTTTAAAAAAGAAAGGTTCTCTTGAACATCAAATTGGCCCACAAATTCCAAATTGAGAAACACTCATTCAAGAGACTAAAGTCTGATTCTACAAAAAAACGTCTTTCAATTGTGAATTATCAGTAAAAAGGGTTATCTTTATGACTTGTATAATTCCTTTCTTAAGCATCAAAACAAAAATACAGATCTCAACAATTCTTAAAGAGATCAAAATCCATTCCCTCAAAATGAACTCTAGGAGTAGAAGGAACCCATTCTGAGAAACAGAGCCCTATTCAAAACAGAAATAAGAATCTGCTGCCCACCTAATCATGACATATTCTGTCTCCCCACACACACCTCCACCTCACCAAAACAATATCTTTCGTCTTCTGCAACCCAAATGCTTATTAAACAACTCATCTCTTAGGTTCTTCTCTTAAACTGTAGGATCTTTGAGGTCAGGGTCTGTGCCTGATTCATCTCTGTATGGATCAGCACACCTTACACAGTCACTCACAAATGCCCTGACTATTTGTTGGCTGAATGAACGGATATAAAATCTATCTCTTTGGCTATTATTTGCTATCTCAGATTACTTACGTCTTTATTACCAGTAAGTATCAGAGATAACCAAAAGTTTACAGACTTTCAACTCCTACAACATACTCATAAGATTAAAAAAACAAGTCACAACAGATGCAAGTGCAGCCTTATTTCCTCAATCAAGTGATCAAGCATTAGTCACTCAGTCGTGTCTGACTCTTTGCAACTCCATGGACTGTAGCCCTCCAGACTCCTCTGTTCATGGGATTCTCCAGGCAAGAATATTGGAGTGGGTAGCCATTCCCTTCTCCAGGGGATGTTCCTGACCCAGGGATCAAACCCAGGCCTCCTGCATTGCAGGCAGATTTTTTATCATCTGAGCCACCAGGTAAGCCCATATGAAGAAACAATTCCTGATAGTTTACAATATCAGGTAAAAGTCAGTAAAAGATACAGATACAAATATCATTACCATCAATGTTCTCATAGAGCACCTTTATGAAATCCCTTTATAATCAAACTCTCATATGCTAAAATGTGTCAAAAATTAGGTGACAAATAGTAGCAATTTTAAAACCTAAATGTTTTTAAGTGGCCAATGAGCCTGGCTGAACCAATAATAACACTATATACATGACTACTTTTGTGGATAAGGATCTATAGTACCCTTTGTGCAAAATGAAATAAAACTCATCAGATACAAGAAGTTAAAACAATGCCTCTTTCCTTTCAAAAGTCACAAATGTTTGTTTTACATTCAAAATCCATTGAAAAGTAATTCTAAGTTACAAAATAGTCAAATATGGATGGTTCCTTGGTTGCTGATAAAAAGTATTGCATAAGCTATTACTTTTAATTCTATCATGATTGTCATGCCTTTTACAGAAAAAAAAAGTCCGTTGCATTGTAGAAAATTTAACAGTCTGAAAAATTAATGCTTTGTATATAAAATTCAGCTAGCTGACTTAAAACTCTATTCTCTTCACTACTCAACTTCCATTTATGATCTTGAGATTTAGACATTTGGAAGGTTGTATTTTTATTCCTTCTAACTTTGCATTTTAATTTCATGGAATAAATAAGATCACACAACTATATCTCTACATTATGCAACACTAGACTGTCAAAAAAGTTTTTCGTTTTGTTTTCAATACTTGCTAGGCTTCCTCTAGTTAGAGAGAAATACAAAGTATGATTAAAAGTAGTTTTCATGAGACACAACATTTTTCAATTACATTACAAAGTCCGTTATCTCTAAAACATTTTTTAATAACAAAATAATATTCTGTAGTGGCTTTACTAAAGATGCTAAAAGAAATAGAAGTCCTAATAAATCATCTTTAAGACAGACTGTCTACCTTGTATTGTCTACAGTTATCTGAATGCTAATTTCTGGACCTACTCTATCATATACCTAAGGTTAGTTCAACTAAGCTTGGTATATGATACCAAGAGAGTTGTTAAGTTAGTTGATGTTATTAGCTATGTTTTTCAAATACTAGGTCAATCAGTAAAGGTTTTCACTAATTTAAAATTATCTAAATTTTATGACTATTAGAGCACTTGCTACTGAGTCAGATTTTCAACTTATTAGCCTCCTCTGAAGTCAAATACAAAGTAATAAAAAGAAGAAATTAACTTTTATTCTAAAATCTGCCCTTTTCATATTACAAGCCCATTACACTAAAGATTTCTCTCTTATTTTCCAAATATCTTGTAGGAATGTTGAAGAGCAAAAATGCATTATTTTTTTTTTGCATTTGTTTTCCCTCTCAAATTGCATTTCCCTCTCAAAAGAAACTACTTTCCTATATAATGAACAACAAATCATCAGAGGAAGTTACTACTGATTTACTTCCTGTTAATTAAAAATCTCTGGCAACTTAATATAGTTATCACACATTTTTAGTTTTAAAACTAGGGTAGGGAGAATTAAAGAGAGACTACTACACAATGATAAAACAGGTGTAATTTGGTAATAGAGGCATATGGTCATATGGTCAGAAGTAAGGTTTTTCATTGGTAGAATCTAAATCCTTCCCAAATTACAACTAAAGAGAAAAGAAAAATAACATCCATATATAGACTTAATAGAAATGTGCTTGTATCTAAGAAAACTGGATACACAAGTACTAAAAAGCAAGGGCTGTAAATTCACTATGCCTAAAATCATTTTGAGGAAAAAACCCTGAATGTCAGGATGTATATACTTCATAATTATCTGGATCATCCAATCTTAAATAACCAAATCATAATAAAGTAATTTAGGTACCAAAAAACTTTGGCAATAAGCAAAGAAGTAGTACAAGGGTATAATATCTAAATACAGTATATCAACAATGTGAGAAAAATCAAGCAACTCATCTATAAAGAGTTACTGCTCTTATTTAAATATTGATCATTTTTAACGTGTGAAAACGAATTCAATGTCAAAGCTGAACCAGACTCCAAGCATTCCCATTCGAAGGTGAATTCATGTGAAAAAGTGCGTTACACACTTAAACAATGGGGCACAAAACCTACTGTCCCAGGTAATACCTAACAAAACAATGCTTCTATTTTAATTCTGGGTTATATTCCTTGCTTCTAATTGAAATCTGCATCTCCAATCAAACTGATAAGAACAATTTTCATCCAAAATTTTACTGAAATATTATATTTTAAATGAGGGATGTTATTCAATGAAAAATTTATCTTAATAGAATTTTTAAAGTCAAGGATTTTTAAAAAACCACCAATTGATAAGCAATTTAAAAAGTTAAGTATGCTCCTCTTTTCTGAACTCTTACAACTTTGCATTTTTACTTATTTATAACAGCATAAAGAATCAATTTCCAGGCTGCTTCCTTTAAAATCAAGGCTTGTTTACATCTGACAATTATCTTTATTATGTTCAGAATTCTTATGTTCTTTTTTTAATGGGTCAGTGTGTTTCCTATTTAGAAATTTTAGGGTTTTTTTAATTTTGAAGGTATGTTTTTCTCTTTTTTTTTTTTTTGAGTGTGTGTGCCTCCCAAACAATAATTACATATTCACAGCAAACTGAACCTATTTTTAGACATATGTGTAAGAACCAAAGCAAATTTCTAAAAATACAAAAGTATTATTTGATATAATAAAGAGAGCCTCATTTTAAAATTAAAGTACAACAGGAAAAGAAAAAATTTTAACAAGTTATTTAACTTCACCATCTTCCATGTCAATTTTCAAAGTGGTCTGTTTTTTAATCAAGGTCTACATATTTGAAAAGTTGACTACCTATTAAAATTCTCAATGAATTTAAAAGCACTACTATAAAACTTTTCTTTAGTCCATTCAGCCCCTTAACTAGTCAAACAATGAAACAAATATTACAAGACGAAGGCTGACAAAAAATCATAATGAACCTCTCAGATGAGAAACTAATTGGTGCTAAGTACACAATGGCTTACATTTAATCCTGTTAATAACCACACAGAAAAAGAAATCAAAGACTCACTTTTCAGCCATCTCTCTGGACCACTGGGCTAAAATAACAGCATGACTAAATCTGACATTGACCCCGTGGCCCTGCTAGGAGTTAAAAGAATTCCTTTGAGTCTTCTGAGGCCTGTTTTCAACTGCTCCAAAAGGGGTGGGCCAGTCATACACACTTGTTAGCCTTCTTTACAGTAACAGGTCAAATTAGAAATGGTCATATACACTGTAATATACACTAGCTCTTACTCAGATCTGAAGTCTGTACCTTACAACACCACCACAAAAAGAACAATGAAATAGTAACAGTTGGCTGATAGTGTCATAGATGGATAAAATTTAATAGAAACAGTGAAATGTATCCAAGCAATAACACTTAACTGGAAATAAATTTTTTAAACAAATAATCACAGTATGTCTAAATTAAGCAGACTGAAATTGAGACAAAGTACCAAGATGAACCACTAAATTTTAAAAAAGAAAAAAATAATTTATAAATTTTCTAACTTTATCACAACAGTCTTCAGCAGCCTACTGAATTAAAATATACCTGTTTTGTACATTTTTGTGACATGAATTCACAAATAACATCCAGTGTTAAAATGATACAAATCTGCCTAAAAGAAATTTACTCTTCCCCTTTCACACTTTTCAAAATAGTTTATGACTTCCAAAAAAGATATCGGCATCTCTAATTAGGGATTAAAAATAATCATGTATATGGATTTACCATATTTGAAAAGATTTATCTAGTGCTAAATTAATTTTCTTAGATGAAATAAGATCCCAGGCTTTATACCTATTTCACGATGTCTAATCACTTAAAATCTAAATAAACAACCACTAGCATATTTTACACATCTGCCTCAAGTTTTTGCAATTTAAAAAAAGCATGATTCTATCAATATTTAAAATTAAAACAAAATGTGTCTTGGTGTGTAATAATTTTTTTCTTAGTATTATAAGGATTTCTATATGCTGAAAACCAATAGATGTCCATATAGTACTAAGAAAAAAATTATTACACACCAAGATGTATTTTGTCTCAATGGCAAAATATAAAGGTTAATTTCATTAATTCAGCTTCTGGACTTTTATTAAAGACCTTTTATAATCTTAGCTTATCACATTAATAATATAAAATACTATAGTCAAAGAACTGTTACTTAATTGAACACAATAATTTAACTGAACGTTAAGGCATTTTTTATTAATCCTGTAAGCCTTAAATCAATTTAGGATAAAGACCAGAGTGAAAACTGCTAATACTTATCACAATCAAACTTTGTGAAATATGTAAAAGTTTAAGTGAACTATTAGAAAAAGAGAGTTTAAGCACTGTTTTGAAAATCTATAATGGGATATAAATCTCTACCTGTCAGCAGGCAATATTTTGGGAAGGAGGTTTTCTTCCCCCCACCCAGTTCTTGTTCTGGTCTCACTCCCTATCTTCTCCCATATATAGAATATTACTTTTCCGGAAACACCAACTATCAACTAGAACACTAAAACATTAAAACCTCAAACTCACCAAGCTATCGAGAACTGCAAAATATTTCACAGACCGCCTTTATTTAAAGCCCTAAGTCAGAATCCACTTTTCTAAACAGAAAACTGAACAGTTTCCACACTGCACAATGTAATTTTACCCTTATTGGCTTACCTTCTCAGCATTTTCTGGCCTAAAAAAAAAATATCAAGAATAAAAGTATTTCCATTATACTTTAGTAGTTACTATACATGTTCAGCCATTCAGTTTTAAAAGAATCTTCCACCCACTGCCAAAAGAAAAAAGAAAGAGGGAGAACAAAAAAGAAATCCTACAAAATGAGAGTTTCAAATAAAGACTGGAAAAGGCACCAGGCAATCATGACCTTTAAAAAAAAAAAAAAAAGTCGTCTGACGATTGTCTGTGAAGTTTTTTAATAGCATGAAAGCACTTCACCAGTTTGTTCTTTCCTTAATAAATTTCAAGTTCGGCTTTATAGTGCTCTCCTATGAAAGCCACACACAATAAATCTATGCATGAGCTTTAAGAACTAATAAACATTTGCTAGTAAAATGTGCTAACAGAAGAATTTTGTGTTATTTTAAAAACTGCATACTTTCACAACTGGATCACTTTTCATCTCACAGATTATACCCTGATTTGATGAAAACGCTAGAAACAAATACATTTTAGAGGTGATTTGTGTTTCTAGTAGATACGTATGTACATCAAGTAAAGACTAATTAGACTATCAGTAAACATTTTCTTCTTAGTTTGAAACTCACTGTACTTTAAAAGAAATTGCCTCTTGAGGAATCATTTGGTAGAAATCAAAATGCAAGATACAGTAACTAGAAAATAATAAAGAAAATAAAATTTCAATAATGCTCTTTTTTCCTGGTAATAGTAAATTCCGTAAATCAGTTTCATACTCTAGCTCTAAAATTCACAAAAAACTACAATTATCAGACACAAAGAAAACATGCCCTTACCCCAATTCCCAAAGTACTTAACAGAGAGCAAGAAAGAGAATTTCAGATACTTCACTGTCATGGTATATAATCAATTAAACAAACACACCTAAAATTATGCATATCAAAATTAATCCTTTTTATCAACATTAGAAAGTTTTCTTAGCCTATTAGTTAATTGTACATCATAATATTTTATGGCATATTAGGAAACTATTACAATTTTAAATGCTAAAAGGATCTTTTTATTATTGTATATTAACATAATAAATACAAAATCCAGTTAAATAATGCTGTGTGGTGGTACCTCACAAAACAAACGTAAAACAGAAGTAGCTTTGATCACATTAATTTGATTTTAAAGTCTTCATATATTAATGAAAAAGTATTTAGGGGAGATCTTAGGGCTAGAGGGCTCTACTTTTCCCTTACAATAGTAATGAACTATCCAATATTTGAATTGCCACAGCCAAGGATTTAAATTTCAGCAGCATAAACTTGTTTCATAAAACAAAATTCTTCATATTTGAAAAATAAGCATGTTTTGCAGGAATAAGCAAACTTTTATATCTGGTTAAATGTGGTCAAGTTAAAAATGTAAGTCCCTAGTCAAATGTATATTCATATGTCTATCTGAATATATCCACACATGGACAACAAATGCTAAAAAAAAATGCGTATCAGATTACAACTGATTCCCTGTGAATAACTTCTGAATACACAATAATATTTAAATTAAGAATTTATAACAATACTGTACACTGCTAATTAGTATTTCTAGGATTTACTTAGTTCAACTATAACATAACATTTTTATTCCAACAGTAGGGTGACTATGAAAAGAAAATTTCAGGATTAATAATTTTCTATCAATTTCATGCACAGAGCTAACGTATCTTTTGAGCTTCTCAATCTTTTTGAGCAAAAATTAAATTGCTACTGCCATTAAGAAAACAAAACCAAGAACAAAATTAGTTTTTCACTTCTAGTCCCCATGGATCTAAGTCCACACAATAATTCTTCCCAATCTCCAAAACACAACAAAACAATGCACAAATAGATGGGCTAAGGAAGAAAGATCAAAACAAAGAAACAAGTTTAAAAAAAAAAATCCTCTTTCCCTTTAGCAATCAACAAAACAACAAAAAAGAAAAAGTGGAAAAGTCACCGAGAATATATGACCATGTAAGCATGGGCACTCTTGCAGAAAACCAAGTCTGCAACCCAAAGCCATGGGAAATTTAAATTAGAGCAAACAGCCACAATAGGCAGGGAAATCTGTATAGATAAAAAGGGACTGCTAAGGTTGCAGGTATACGACTAAAAAGCTTTTGAGGTTTCCAAACAAACTTTATTAGTTTTATTAATTTAAAAAAATAATAACCACATCTACACTATACATAAAGAAAATTGAGTTTTACCCCTTAAATCAAAATATACATATGTATGGGATATAGCTAAAGGAAGAAAAAGGATCCCCACTGCTTAATATTGAGAATCAGCAAATCAGAAATGTGTTTTACAACTCTATCTCCTTCTATACTTAAATAATGTTAAAGCAGTTTAAAAATATAATGAAGGGAAGAAAAGTCAGAAAGGAGACCCTTCGCTGCTGATGTGGCACAATCACAGATGTACACAACTCCTCTTGGACTACCCATAAAGAATCATACACCAAAGATAGTTTAACTAACAAAAACTTGAAAATTAAGATGATCTGTGGTACAATCATTACATTTCATCTGCTAAATCAGGTAATAAAGGAAATTTCCCAAACTAGAGCATTTCAAACAGAAGAATAAAGCGACTTATACAACAACCAAAGCAGTCACGGTATTAAGAACCAATACAAATATTCCACAACTTAAGAACTGATGGATTTTTTTTTTTTTTTAACCAGTAACTCACCTATCTAGAACATTTAGGTTCAATATTATGAATGTTTTTAGGGGAAGTATTTCCTACACATAAAAGCCAGTCACACTAGATTCAAATAAGAATACACTTATAGAAATACTTAAGTTATATTTATTCTCCCACAAATTTATGTAATTTTTAAAGTCAACCAAAAGGTAGAGGAGATACAGGGTACTGAGTGTAGACCAAAATACTAATTATATGGGAGTGAGGTGATTTTTCAAAAGTGAAATTTTATTGAAGATTAAAATCCTCCTTAAAAGTGGAAAGTAATGCTATTTCTAAATAAAGCCACAGATAAAGTTCATTTTTTTTAAATATATCAGACTAACAATAAAAAATGGTTAGTACAATATAAGGAATTTCAAGATTAACATGGTTTCACACCTTTTCTTTATATAAAACCTTTTCTTCAGTTAAATTTGTGAATTTATATCTGGAATTCCTCTCACCTGACTTTTTTCAAAGCTTAATTTTTTAATTACTTTATAAACCTTATGGATCAATCATAACCAGCCTGTTTCCTACATCCTTAGAGTTTCTCATTAACTAAAAATACAGAAAGAGTATTGAAAAGCTTTCTAGAAATTAGGGCTTTCTTTCCCTACAGTAGGTAATTCAGGTGCTAGCTACAAAGCAAAATCAAAAGTGACCTACGCATTTCAAGGTACTGCCAACTGCTCTCAATCAGCAGCTCTAAACAGCTATTCTTTCATCTGAGATAATTATAAATTGACATATATTTAGGCAAAAGCAGAAGGAAAGAGTACAAATTATTTTCTCATTATAGAGTTATACTTTCTTCACTTAAAATGTATTTGCAAGAGATGGGGATAAAAGCAGATGGTCTCAAGTCCACTGTGTACTAATTTTCAAAAGAACAACAAAAGTTGAAATTCTAAGGTAAAACTGCCATGGAAATAAAAAGTACACACATCTACCAGACAAGATTCAATTTTAAATAATCCATTATTAGACTGCCCTTATATTTGAATCCAAACATTAATCACAAAAATAATTTTACCCCCTGAGTTTATATCTCTATCCAGATTACTGATATTAGATCAAGACTGAAAAACCAAAAAACAAGTCAAATCTATTCTTGTATATTTTAAGTACACCTATATAATTTAAAAAGAAAATGTGACCCTGCACATGCTTGATGCTCAATTAAAATATCCCTTTTTTATCAGCAGAATCAACAACAATCTGGCAAGTAACTCAAAATGCTAAAAACTTAACCATGAAAATACCTTTAATTTATAACAATGACCAAAAGACTTTAAAACTTTTGGTTAAAAAGCTTCCAATAAGTCAACATTTTTACTTCATTAAGTGTTAATAACCAAGAGGAAGTTAACAAGAGATTAGTAAATTAACCTGAAATTAAATACAAATTTAGTAAAGTCTTATAAACAAGATCTACTTAAGAGATATGAATTATCTGAGTAGCCTTCACTCTTACGAGGGGGAAAAAAAATAAACATTCTCCATTTCTGTACTTCTTTTGAAAAATGTTTGACAGTAATCATATGTGGTTCATATCAAATTTTACCTTATGACCATACTATCTATAAACTAAACTTATCTTCATAGATAAGTGATCTCTATAAGCAATAGATTAGTTTTAGAGCAAACAGCTATAAGAATTTTATACTTAAGCACTCTTTACCCAGACATCAGGATTCAACTTCATATGACAATTAGTTAAGAATGAAAATCTTGCCATCTAATTTTATGCTTCTGCATTCCAAAATAAACAAACAAAAAAAACACAGACCTGTAAATGATTAATATTTTATGGCAAGTAAACATGCTATTTTTTTTAAGTAATTCTCAACAAATTCAGTATGTCTTACATTAAAATCAAATCAGTTTCTATCATAAATGTCAAAAAAAAAAAAAAAGTAAAATTTCATTATCTCCCTAGGTACTTATCACTGTTGAAAAGCTACTGGAAGTGAATTTAGACTAAAAGTCACAGGTTGACTTTGGAAGAATGCATACCTAAGTTGCTGATCAACAATGAAATCACAGAAATTAGCCACATACATTCCAAAATGTTATTAAAATCCAACCTAAAGCTGCCTTAACATTTCTGGGATTTCAAATGAGATTTTCAGTCTGCTGAACAATGGCTATAAAAGGCTTTCAAACTTCACTCCATTCACAAGTAAAGTTGAAACTGAACATTTTTATTTCTTCTCTCCTTAGGACAACTTCACCATGGAACAGTGAATAACACAGTTTAAGTCATTATGCTAATGAGAAATTAAATAAAAAGATGCCCTCACAAAAGTTAAGTGTAAGGTGACATGCTACAACTAGACACACAGTTCAACAGCAGCTTTAGGAACTGTCGAGTGCAGGCTTACCAAAGCTGAAAACATCAGGGAGGGGGTTCTTTGGTGCGCTCAGTCACCAGAACTCTAACATGTGGCCATTCTTCAACTATGAGGCAGAAATTAAACTATACATCAATAAAAAGCATGTCA
Source organism: Odocoileus virginianus (assembly GCF_023699985.2). NCBI lineage: Eukaryota > Metazoa > Chordata > Mammalia > Artiodactyla > Cervidae > Odocoileus > Odocoileus virginianus. Next base: position 2,109,264 of record NC_069691.1, read on the forward strand.
AACAGCAACCCACTCTCATGAACTATTAAGCCTAGAAACTATGATCTCTCTAGAAACTATGACTGACTGGTTAGCTGATGAACACAGAAAGGGGAGAGATACCAGCTTAAAAAATTGAGGAGTACTGAAAGTAAAGTTTATTTTCATTTCCAAACTAACAGAATGTGTTCCTTTTCCATGTTAAAAGATGGTAAAGAAGAACACAAGCTATGAGGAGCCGAAGTTATATTTCAACACGTGCTCCACTTTCAACAGCCCTGCACGAAACACACACTTTAAGCAGCTGGTCATGTCCTTTGACTAACCTATAGCATCTGGTCCATCTGAGAAAATTTTTCTATCTGCCGTTAAATTGCATAAAATACCCAATTTTTAAAAGGAAAAGACACACAAGCAAGAAACAAAAAAATACTGGAACAAAATAATAACCAAGAAATCTTCCAACAGCACACGCAGAATTGAGGCAGCCTCTAAAAGGGTATGTTACTAAAATACTTAATCATACTGAGCCACGTGGTAAACCATTCATTAAACATGGACAGCATCAATACAGTTTTAGGGCTCTCAGCTTTGTTCTTCCTCCTGGTATTTCACCTGAACATTAAATCCGATCCATTCTTCAAGACTGAGTTCAAAGGGTCACTTTTCAATTCAGTCTTGTACTTAGCCTATCTTTTAAAAAAGTCTCCAGAGTTCATCTGGAAATGGCTGTGTATTTTTGGGGCATCTCTTGTACTGCAGCAACGTGTTTAACTTTGGAAATACAGTGAACTCCCCATACTGTCATGCGGTTTAAGGCTTCTAAAGGCAGCGACTACAGAGCAATTCTTGAATCCCAAGAACTTAACAGGATAGTGCCTGTACACTGTAAACATTCAATAAGTAATAACTGGATTCATTTTAAGACTTCAGATTTAGGTTTTAACTAATAGATAATAAAATGTCACCAAATTAAAAAAATTTATTAAAATAAAGTGCTATACTAGAGACATGTTGTTCAAAAGCAATTTGGGTTCACAAAAAAATCTGAGAACTTTTAATTTAAAAAAACAAAGTGGAAGCTAAATGCCCACACTTGCTATGGTAATAGTGAAGTTATCTTGTTGTTACATGAGCTTTATCAAAATATTTTCCTACTACATGGTTAGTCTGTCTATTGTTGCATTTTAGCTTACAACCTTAATGAAGTAAAATTTATTATTTTAGCAATAAAGGAATTCCATTACCCGAAGTCACAGTTAGTCAACTGTGGAGCTGTAACAGACCTAGTAACCTTCACCAACTGAGAGCCTATGTCCATTACCTCATTTCAGAAGTAAACCTTAAACTAAGACTTGAGGGATGAATAGCTATCAACCAGGCAAGGTAGAAACTGATCCAGGCATATATAAAGACCCAGATCAAATAAAATGTGACATATTTGAAAAACTGAAATTCAAGTAGGTAAACCCCTAGACTCATATTTTAATTACTTATCAAGTCTTAGTTGAGTGCCTAATAAATGCCAACAATTGCCTCTAGATAAGTTCTTCAACTTCTGTAATTATATCCTCAACTTTTATGTGTGTATTTTTTAAGGGTAAAAGGAACTTAACACAAAAAGTTAAAAGACTTGCTGCACTAAGTCATTAAAAGCCATAATTTTACTTCAATTTCAAAAGTCATGACTTTTTACTAAAGCCATAACTTCACTTCAACCTCATGTAGTACTATGTAAAGAACACTATGCATACACTACTCTATGTAACTGAATTCACCCACGATGTGCTGCGTATACACTATGCGCCAAATGTTGATGAACTGAAGAGTGATGTGCCAAACTGTACATACTGAAGTTCTACATCAATGTAAAATTCTATACCATAACAATCACATACACTAGGAACTAAATAGGTTTATTCAACTTTTAAAAACGCTATACTCTTCTTTAAAAGATATCTTCTTTTTAAATTCTGAACCTAGTTAAAATTTTCACTAAACCTAATTTTTCAAAATTATTAAATGAGAAAGAAACAGTAAAAATGTAAAGCATGCTTCTGAAAGTGGACTTAGACTATCATACATTTAAAATACATTTAAAAACTGTAACAAGTATATATTATTCACCAATTATTTAAAGTTACTACTCACTCACTTCCAAAAAGTATTCATTATATGCCTATGTGTCCAGCTCAGATCAGTGTAGAAGATACAAAAATAGCCCACAGTCCTAGCCTAGAAATGAAAAATATCTTTAGATACTATTATGGACTGATCGTCAGAATATACTGTTAAGAGAATAAAAGCAAGGTAAACCAAAGTGTGGATCATATGCTACCGTTTATTTATATAAGGGGTAGGGAGGATATGAAGATATTTGAATATTTGCTTATATTTTTTTTAATGTAAAGACAAATCATCAATTTCCTCTTAACAAGTACCCCTAAGCAGAAGAGTGGGAACAGGATGAAGAATGGACAGAAAGCAGACTTCTCTGAATTTTTACCTAGTCTTGTTGATTTGAATTTAGAACCTTATATTATTGTACATAATTATCCAACAAATTGAATTTTTAAAAGGTAATACTGAAAAATAACGTATGAAAAGCAAAATGAAACAAACGAACCTATCTATATGTCGAGCTGCTGGCACAGTCACAGGGACACACCTGACTTTAAACTGGTAGATGACTACTGATTCACAGGAAATCAGGGGACAGTGGAGCAGGTTAACACTGTCACAACATTCAGACTCAGGAAATTCTAGGAGATAAACCACCCAGTCAGCACAACAACGAAGTTACAAGGAAGGGAAAAAAACACACAGAAGAAAGAGACAAAGGATGAACCTACAGATTCAAGGAAACAAGGCATCACCCAATTGTAATAAACAGATCTGATTCAAATATACCACAGGGAAAAAAACTAAGAGTCCATCAGGGAAATCTGAAGGCTGAATGGTTATTTAATGATAAAAGAATTATTGGTAATTTGTTTATGTCTGATAATAATGACTGTTTCTTAAAAAGAGTAATTTTCTTTCAGAAATACAAATTAAAATTTATATATGGATGGATATGCACATAAATGAATGACATAATGACTGTGATTTGCTTCAAAGTAATATAGGGACATGGAAATATATATGAAAAAAAATTGGTCATAAGTTGATAACTGTTGAAGCTGGTTTATGGAACACTGAAGCTATTACAACATTCTATTTCTGTATACCTTAAAATTTCTATAGTTAAAAAAAAATAATTTAACAACCACTCCTAGAGCTAATAAAGTCCCTTTCCTGTGAAGGAAAATAAGTTGGTGACTATTCATGTGTAACTCCTATAGCACTTATTACCATCATTCAGCTGTCTTATACAATAATCCTTCCCAAAATAGAGATTCCCCTCACAAATTAAAAAACATGCTTATTTCCTTTGGTGCATCTTTTCTCAAACCAAGAAACCTGTCTTTCTAGTAAAGGCGTAAATCACAGGCTACTCCCATTGGGAATAATAAATGAAAGTAAAGGGTGAGAATTTTAAAAGGAAGACAAATGACAGAGCAGGTATCGTTTACATAAAGAAAACCTAGGAAAGAGTAATGAAAGTAAAGGAAGTGAAGTTTACTTCTGGGCCTTAGAAATAAACTCCTGTACCCCTCAGTAGAAACAGCTGTCAGCCATAGGGAACACGCACTGAAGGCCTTGTCTTGGCATGGGTTTATTATAAGCAGAGACCATCATGAGGCTGCGCGGACAGAGGAAGGCTAGCCTGAGCACACGACCTCAGCGCTACATCCTCAAGGGCTCCTGGGACCCAAGGAAGCTAATCAACAACTTCAAATCAGAAAAGCATTAAACATTTAGAGGGAGAATAAAAAGGGAAGCAAATGTCTCCTGGTTGTATATTACTTGCCTTATTATGTATTCTAATTGTGTCTTAAAGCAAAACAAACATTTACACACCTCAATGAAACTAAGTAATGGGAAAGAGCCTCAGGTTTCCACAGAGCAAGAGCAGTGCTGCACTGGTTACTATAAATTTAGCAATAGTTAACGAAAAATATGGGTTATCAGACCTTCATGTACTACCTCAAATTCACCAATCTTACTTTTTAAAAGTTTTTCAAGTTTTCAACCATATCTATCCCCAGGATTTGGAAAGACTTAACTCCTATGCTTAAGAAGAGACTTCTGTGAATAACCTAAGCTTATTATATTTTGTTTCTTCATTGAAACACCAACAGCACTCAATCAATATTTGAACAATTAATGGAAAACAAAGTAATATATATGGCAAAAAATTATTCTAAATATTACAAGAAGGCTTCTGAGGCAAAGACTTATCCTCAAGGAGTTGTTAATCTCTTCTATCATATTGATATTTCAAATATGCCAGTTTGGGGAGTTTGGGGAAGATGGGGAATAGTACACAACATTACTCTTGTTGTTTAACAATCATCATCATTTCAAAAGCATGCCAGAATTTCCAAAAACTTTCAACAATATAAAAAAATATTTTCTCTATTTTCTCTATTTTTGAATGGGCTAATAATGAAAGGAAAGCACATTCAAAAAGGCGTCAGTACTGAATACATTGCCTGTTAACTGGAAAAACTGGATTATAGCATTTGTAGATCAAGGAAATAAAATAGGGGATATATAAATATTTTATTAAGAATCTATATAAGAGTGAAACAAATTAATTTATAGACTTGCAGAATTTGTTTCCATTTGATTAGAACAAAAAAAAAAAAAACAAATCCCAGGAACAAAGGGTAGGGGTAAATTTCAATAACAGATGGTAGGAACATAGACTGAATGTCTGGAATCAAGAATTACTTGGAATTACTTAGGTCTTCAATCAAATATTTTTACCAAAGTTGCAGAAAAAAGTGACATAAATTTATATACTACACATACATTAAGAATGGATACCTCTAAGATGAATCAATTTCTTTAAAAACTGTAAATGGATGAAAACATAAGGAAAATCTTATTTGAAAAAAACCATTCTAGAAAATCATAAGCCAATGTAAGCAATAACTATAAAAAACTAAGACTAGGAAACAAAAGCTAAGAAATAATAAAGAGCCTGTCAGTAAATCAAACAGAAATGTGCAACATGACAAGTCACTGTAAAAACCACTGCAGTTAACTGGAACCCTCATATATTACTGGTGAGGACATATAGTGGTGCAGCCACTGTGGAAAAGTTTGGCAGTTCCTCAAAAACTGAAACATGGAAACATCAGCAATTCTATTCCTAGTTTATACCCATAAGAATACCCAAAACAAGTATTCAAGTAAATACTTGTACATGAATGTTCACAGTGGCACTACCCACTACAGCCAACAAGGAGAAACACAAATGTCCATCAACAGATAAATGGATAAACAAAATGTAGGTATATACATACAATGGAATATTATTTGGCTTTAAAAGAGGAATGAAGTATTGACACATACTACAATATGCATAAGCCTCCAAAACATTATGCTAAGTGAAAGATGCCAGACATAAAAGGTCACATACTGGATGATTCTATTTACATGAAATATCCATAACAGGTAAATCCACAGAGACAGAAAGCAGGTTTGTGCTTATCAGGGTCTGAGGCAGGAGGCTATAAGGTGTGACTGTTCAATGGGTGCTGGGTTTCCTTTGGATGTGGTGACAACATTTGGGGGTTTCCCTTGGATGTGGTAAAAATGTTTTGGAACTAGATAGAGGTAATGGTTCTACAACACTGTGAATGTACTAAATGCCTCCAAATTGAACCTTTAAAATGGTTAATCTTATGCTAATTTCACCTCAATAAAAATAAACAAATGCAATACAAATAGCCCCTCTCCAAAATACAGTTAAAGACAGACATGCTTCTTATTGTCTACCTACAACAAAAAATACTAAAATTGTTTTCCAGAGATGTCTCTACATATCTAATTACCAACTTCTTTCCTAAAAGCCAAACCTGACAAATCCATAATTCCCTTTCCTCTAGAATCCTCGTCTCCCTGTGGTTCAGCTGCTCTTAACCCCGTCCCCACCACCCATACCAATCCCCGTCATTCTGCCCTGAGAAATTCTAGTCCCAGCACGAAACACCACCCAGTTACCCTGCTCCTCGTTCCGTGGAAAGACCAACTCCCTTTCCAATTTTTCAAACTTTTCAGTATGTAAACATGACATAACAATAAGATACCCAAATGGAAATATTCAGCGTGGTGGACACAGAGAACTTGAATTCAAGAAAAGTGGCAGATCATCATGAACACATTAGTATTTGATGAAACTAGCTGTCACCTTAGGGGAAAGCAATTTAGAGAAAGGATAGGCTAAATAAATGCTTGTTCTGATGTTCTGCAAAGTTGTACCTAACCCTGGATCATTCCCTAGATATTACTGGGAAAAGTTATGAAATCCTTCAAAATGAGTTCATTACAAGCTCATATTGTTTTAATTTTGATTGACTACTACTTCTAAGCAATCCTTTTATTCTCTTACTGTTGAATTGTTAGTGCAGTGACTTCCAACCTATGGGCTTTAGACTCCTGGGGAGCTGTAGAATTAGTTATCACAACAGGTAGCCAGAAGCATGCATTATATAAGGCCATATATGTGGGAAACGGGCCTTACGTACTATTTTTCAAATGTGGAGACAACGTCGTGGTTAATAAAATACAAAGTCATCTATGAGTGTACTGAATAGCTTTTTGCTAATAAGCATTTTCTCAATTAACAAGTATTAAAAATATAACTATAGTCATATGGGGGGGGTCAACAAATTTGTTCTGAAGTTAATGAAGTTGTCATCTTCAAAATATTGGGATCCACTGCCTGAGAGTACTCCCCATAGCACCTAAACATCCTTCCCACACTCTAAGCCTCTAAGTACCCCGACCCACTTCCACTTTCCCAAGAAAATCAAATACATTTTCATATATTCCCTCATTTATCTCAATCCATCTGAATTTACTCTTTCTTCTCCACTTCTATGAATATTTGATAATTTCGCAATTAAATAGCTTTCCAAGACTAATTCAGACATATATACCTGATCCCTTCTCTGACTTACCTCCCCTATTCCAATCCAACAAATAGGTTTAACCTCTCCTTCTTCAAAAGATTTCCCCTTCTACCTAAAAACATTATCAAACCTCTCTTTTTCTGATAAAACTTTACCTGATTCTGCTCTATGTTCTACCTACTAGTCTCTCTCTTCTTCCTTTTGCTATCAAATTCTCAAAGTTGGCCTCTTAAGCCTGAGCTTGACACCTGTTTTCTAAGATTCTGTTGAAATAGCCATCTCATTTCTTCAGGTATCATGGCTGCTCTCTTAAACAAGGGCAAAGTAGTTAGGAAGTAGCTTTCCTATGGATTGGAAACCTAAAATATTTCCCATCTGGCTCTTTGGGAATAAAAAAAAAAGTCTGTTAATCTCTGGGGCTTCAAAGCATCCGTTATATTCAATACCATCATCTTCCTCTGAGAACGAGTGCGTGCTATTAAAGGTTTTGGAGCAGCAATACACTTAGTACTTTAATACTGAGCAAATGGCATTTGAAGACCACCAATTTAATAGTGTACCGAGAGGACGTAAAAGATCATTTAAGAAAACAGTGCAAGAGACTACGCATTACACATAAGGGGAGAAAAATGAAAGGGACTTTTTCACAGGATAAGCATCAATACTAGCTTACTACATGTGACAGAGGAAACAAAACTAACACCAAACTTCAATTCTCCATGATGTGGCTCTCAGAATCTACATTCTCTTCCACAGTCTACTGTAGACTTACAGCTCTTCATAGTTTCCTACATTACTGATTGTAGAGTTCCTAAAAATCTTAATACTAATTCAGTGTCTTCTATGTGCCAGGCATTCCACATGCTTGCTATACGCCTATCTCCTGAGAAAGCAAATCATTTAGGAAGAGGCAGAACCGACAGGGCTGGCCAATGAGGGCATAGGGCCAATGGCAGAGGTGGATGGAGTACTCACCTGTGGTACCAAGCAGAGAGAGAGAGGAACTAAGACTGCACGTCCAGAACTGGCTCTAGCCAAACAGGAAGAAACAGTTATGAATTTGCTTACAGCAGAAGCAGAGTGTCTTTGACATCCTGACATACTCTTTCTGATGTTCAGACAGACCACCATTAAAGTAGCCATTGGTAAGCAAGTCTCATGAGAAACAAGCCAAAAACAAGACAAAAAGGTGTGGAATTAAACGGAACAGACTCGAATGGTCTTTTGTCTAGGAAAATCAGTCTTCCTTATTAAAGATGATACTACTTTTCAAACGCCCAGTATGATACTAACCTTCATTAACAGACTTTTCACATCCCACAAGATTGAGAAGGATGTCGTCATCTTTATCATCGACTTCACATCCCAGCAGCATCCAGCTTTCCACATCGTCACCTTCTGAAATGGCGCTCTCTTCCTCGTCACTTGAACTGACTTCTATAATCATGACCTCCTGGACTGGACCTGATCTCTCTCCAGGTTCAGACTTCTCAATATCCCTCTTGCACTTCTTATCTGCTAAATCATTAGAATGAACAGAAGCAGGAGAACCTTGGGTCTTCTCTTTTGCATGGACTCTAAAATTCTTTCTTTCACATCTATAAATACTATCTTCATCAGACAGTGTGATGACCTCTGACCCATCTGACAGCTGGATGACCTCACTATCTGAAAGGACAATTAAATTCCTTTGATTCGGTTTACTACCGAATGACTCAGAATCCCCAGAGTTCCTCTCTGCATGTTCTTCCTCCCTGATGACATCATCAAGATCTTGGGCATAGTGAACTCGGCTGTACAGCTGAAACTCCACCTCACTGTCAACACTCAGCTCACTGGACGATTCTTCACGGTAAAGCTCGTCTTCATACGCCTCTACGGTCTCATAGCCACCGAACATCGTGGAAAGCCAGTAACCCTTGATGCTGCAAAAAAGAAAGTCACACAAAGAATGTATTTTAACAGAGCAGATCATGCCTGTTTAGTGCGTAACGATACACCTCTGAGATTTAACTTTGGTGAAAGTCATCAGTTTTCTCAATGACATATTAAAAACGATTTTTCTTTTAGGGTAGGACCATTTTTCAAAGCTTTCGAAATTCTGTTATGACCCACTGTAATAATGCCCATCCCTCCCAAATGAAAATTACTACTGACAACTGAGTTAAATTACATAATATTAATGGAAATGTTGTATTTCACAAGTATGTTAGAAAGTAAAAACAGGCTGAGATCCACTGTTTCAGACACCCATCATTTTTTTTCCAAAATGCTAAAAATCACAAAAATATTTTAGGTCATTCTCACTACTATTCCATCCATTCATCATCTTTTCCCTGGTTCTGTATCCATCTTTTCAGGTATACATTCTCACACAGGAATATTACTTCAATTATAACTGAAATCTACAAAGGACATAATTATTTTATTTACTGCCTTGGTGTGTATTTTTATTCTCAATTAAAAAATTAATCCTATGACTTCTGATCTTTGACCAAAAGAATACATAAAAATATCTAATAGGGAGTTCCCTGGCAATCCACTGGTTAGAATTTAGCTCTTTCACTACTGTAGGCTCAGGTTCAATCCCTGGTGGGGGAACTAAGACCCCCTACAAGCCACATAGTGCAGCTAAAAATAAAAATTTTAAAAATATGATAAACCTAGTTTGTCTCTGTGCTACCTATAAAGATATGCATGAAATATAAACTAACCAAAGACCTAAAATTGAGGTAAAACTCAGCTTTAAGTATGTTAAATTCTGCTCATCTCTCAATTCAGTTTAAATATTATTAACACTTCCTCAGAGAAGCTTTCCTTGACCCACCAGGCTAAATTGCCTCACCTTTAAAGGTTTCCACATCATTTCAAAACATTCACATTTCTAATTACTGCTACTGCTAAGTCACTTCAGTCGTGTCTGACTCTGTGCGACCCCATCCCCGGGATTCTCCAGGCAAGAACACTGGAGTGGGGTGCCATTTCCTTCTCCAATGCACTAAAGTGAAAAGAGAAAGTGAAGTCGCTCAGTCATGTCTGACTCTTTGTGACCCCATGGACTGCAGCCTACCAGGCTCCTCCGTCCATGGGATTTTCCTGGCAAGAGTACTGGCATGGGGTGCCTTCGCCTTCTCCGTTTCTAATTACTAATAAAATAAAATAAAAACAGAATGACCACACTAATTACTAATACAAGGTAAATTTCCCACGAGCACAGAGCACATCCCCAGGAGGGCACGAAATACATGCATTTTATTAAATAATGGACCCCCAAAGCCACACAGGCTAACTGGCATTTATCAAGGTTTCTATCAAGGGCTGTTGATGAATGAATGAATGCATGAATTCTATCATCAGGAATCTGTCTTAAAGCTCTAGTAAGTCCAGCATGTGCCTGATGCTGGTGCTCACTCGCTCAGGCAAGTCTGACTCTCCGCAGCCCCATGGGCTGTAGCCCGCCAGGCTCCTGTCCACAGGATTTTCCAGGCAAGTATACTGGAGTGGGTTGCCATGCCCTCCTGCAGGGGACCTTCCCAACCCAGGGATCAAACCTGTGCCTCCTACACTGGCAGGCAGATTGTTTGCCACCGAGTCACCTGGGAAGCCCTTAATATGTGTCTAAAGTATGAACATTATGGTGAGATGAATTTTGTAGTTGTTTCCAACTATCCCAAAGATTCTCATATTATCAACCAAAAATCTACACAGACGTTTCGATTAGGTACTAATGGAACACTGATCAAAATCAAAGTGCTGGAAAAAAAAACCCTTTTTGTTAAAAAATCATGGACAGTCTAGAGAACAATTAACAATGATAATTTATTCTTTCTACTCTGCTTTTAGCTATAAAGTATTGAGAAAGACTAGTTGTTTTCTTAGCTCTCTGCCCAAAATGTCAGGGTACTTTTGGTGATACAACCTGCTGATTCCAGGAGTCAAATGAACAAGAGGCAAAAATGTACTACACCCATGCTGGGGTTTCTTGTTTTACAGAAACAAACTTTTGCTGTACACCTTAAACCTTTACAATGTTGTGTGTCAATTATATCTCAGTAAAGCTGGGGGGTCGGGGGGCGATGATCAAAAGATCTGAGTCAACAACACTATACAGCATATCTGAAGTCTAACCAGAGTGTAAATCTTACACATTCTAATCACACACAAAAAAGGCAAATATGTTAGGTGATGGATGTGTTTGTTAACTAACCTTAACGCAGTAATCATTTCACAATATATACATACATCAAATCACTATGTTGTACACTTTAAACATACACGATGTTATTTGTCAATTTATCTCAGTAAAGTTGGGGGGAACCCAACTCTTAACGTCCTTTTTTTTTCCTTCTAAAAGGTACAATATATCTGTTCCCTCCTTGCACTGTCCTTCAGGTTGCTACGCTGTTGTCATACAAGTTGAATGTGGCTGCCTGAATGATAATGCTCATAGCATTTATCAGTTTATATTGAAATGTTAGCCTCAGAGGAATTCAAATAAAAGATGAATCCTTTCCTTTTTATTTAATAGGTAAATTAATTCTAAAAGAAGTCAAAGGAATTATGCTTCCTTCAAAATCCTCACTGGATCCATCCTGAGGATCCAGTGTGGACTTAAGATAAAACATAATTCCAGTGCAGCACAGAAAAAATTAAAGAGCTAAATTACAGAGTTACAAATTTGTACTACTCTGGAGCCATCCCAAAGGAAAGGGATTAAGAATAGAGCCATAGGCACACCTGTGAATGTATGCCAAAAATAAACTACAGAAATAAAATAAAAACAGACTTTCTTGGGTCTAAGGGTTTATCTCTTTCCCTGAAATGTAGAAAAATGAATTTAACAATTTAGCCCCTATGGCCTTTAAGAGGATTTTGTGCCTTCTGTACTGAAAACTGTGCTCAGCATAACCTACTCTTCTATTTATGTAGCTTATATTTGCCAGAGTAAAGATTTGCCTGAGGCTGTGTTGGTTTATGTTACTACCTTAATTACACTCAAATGCATTAATTTTCTTTTTTTATGTATACTCAGAGGACAAATATGAAAAAATATACACGTCTCTAACTGTTTTAATTTAGAAGGACTTCTCGGCTTTTTGATTATTGTACACAATTCTCAAGCACACTTAACTAGATAAAAAAGTCCCTATGAGAGTCACAAAATTTTAAATCTGGAAGAGACCTTTCAGAGTATCTCATACAATCTTCTCAATTTATATATAAGGAAACTTAGGTCCAAAGAAATAAAGAGGCCTATCCAAAGTTATTTACCTGGTTAAGAAACATATTTCCCTGATTCTCAACCAAATGTTCACTAACATTAAAAAATGAACAACTTCAAATAAAGATTAAAAAAAAAATTCCTTCAAAGCTATATATGCATTGGTTTTAACATCTAAATTTATCTCACAAATATCCACTTTATTTCCCAGTAGAGTTTAAAAACTATGGAAGAGGCATTTTAACTGGAAAGAAAAGCATACATTATCAGTTTACTATCCAAGAACATCCCAAGTTGGTATTCAAAGACAATAAATAGCAATGCCACAACCAAAAAAGATGGCTCTTACATAAGAGAATAACTGCAAAGCCTCTCACCATTCAAAAGTAGGAGCAGTATTCATTCACTGAAATTTTTTAAACTAGACAACTTAAAGCTTATTTAAGCTTTCAGATTTTACTATACGATCTTTAAAACCAACATTTCTACTCTTACAGTCTACTAAATGGTCACTTCAGTCTTGTGCTATTTCTTTTCAAAGAACTTTTAGCCTATGTTTCTTTTGGATGAGACAGTTATCCATCTCAAGGAAATTTAAATGAAATTCACATCTTGATTTTAAGCCTAGCTTTCATTAGAACATGAGTAATAGTTTAATTTCAACTTAAAATTTCTGACTTACTCTTGGTGAGCTATCCTGATAGTGACAGATTTGAAACACTACTGATGTTTGTGTTAAATTTTCTGTCCACTCTTCAAATAAGACTTTCATTAGGAAGTAAATCAAACTGGGATAGAGAATCCTAATGTGGGAAACAATGGTCACAAAAAAATCAGAATACAAGATGTTGGTAGGAGAAAATAATGCTTAATTTATTCAGACAAGTCCAGCTGTTCCTGCCATAAAGTCTTTATAGGATAACTAATTTTATCACAACACTTCCTTCACCCTCAGCCTTTTTCCTTTTGCCACACAGGATCTTAATCTTTGAAGCTATTTTACAACCCTCACTTCCATGTCTTCCTTGGTTAATTCCCCACTCTCAGATTCTCTTGAAAGCAGCCATAGTGAACTGTCCTAAAAGCACAATACTGTCTGAAATATACACAGCCTAAATACTCAAAACACAAAGAGTTTTGGAAGAGACCTGAAAGTCATTAAATTGAACGCTCTCATTTTATACATAGAGAAACAGGCTCTGAGAAGCTTATATATTCACTGAGCCTAAAAGATCTCCTAATTCAATCCTGTAATCGGAAACAAAGGTAAATACACGCTAGAAAAGATTTCTAAGAATTTTAGAGTCGCCAGCGCCGAGTTGGTGGTGGAGCCGCCCCTGGAACTCAGGCCTACTGCCTCTCACTCAGCCAGTTTTCCCACAACACCTGCAGCTCCTAAAGTTTAAGTTAACTGTCGGCTCCCAGGATGTGAAAGATAAAAGGAAGGCATCAGCGAACACAGCGCAGGTCTCCTCGTTTCACATGCGGGAAGGGGCCCAATCCTTGAAATTTTTCTGTCCCAACAGCTGCAGCTGCTGCTTCTGACAGCTGAGGTTGGAGTTGGTCCAAGACTGTTCAGTTCTCAAAAGCCGACCTCTCTTCGCGTTTAACTGACAGACCGGCTTCCCTAAAAGAGGAATCTCTGGGGGTGGTGGAGGTAAAGTAGGCAGAAACGCCACTCCCCACCAAGGCCATGGGCGCTCAGCCATTTCTGAACCACGGCCTCAGGCCTCGGAGCGTCAGAGAGAAGCGGACACCACAGCGGGTCCGCGGAGTCGCGTGGGGCAGAGCTCGACTGAGAGGCCACGAGACGAGCCCCGCTACGAGTGAGGGAAAAACGGGGACACGGAGGCCGGCGAAGAGACACGCGCTAGTTCCACAGCCTAGCGGGGAGGCGGAGGGCGGGCAGGGGGTACCCCGGCCTTGGACACCTTGGGGTCCGTCACACATACTCACTGCCGCGGCTGCGACCAGGAAGCACCAACCAGGAACCAAAACGCGTAGAGGGACGGGGAGGGGCGAAGACAAATGAGGTAAGGAAACGGCGTCCGCGCGGACCCACGAGGACGGAAGGCACTTCCGGTGAAAACAGAGCTCCTGGAAGTCGTCTGCTGTCCCCGCCCACTCCTCGCCTCCAGTAGACTTGCGTAGCCACTATTAACCCTTTGCCTTCCCCGCATAGAGTCTTATTTGTTTGCCTTTCTTGCTCTGCTTCTCCTTCTCCACGGCTTCTTTCACAAATTTCTAGGCTGAATCTGTGTGAAGGAATAGCATGTTTGAATGACCTGCACAGGTGATATGCTACTTACCGAGCCAAACCGAGGAGAGTTAGCACGTTCCGTGCTGGAGATAAACACTACATCTCCCATGATGCTCCAGGGCGAGGTTTAGCCCAGGCTCCGCCTTCTCCCAGATCTCGGGGGACACCCTCCTTGTGCCACGTGGCGCGGGAGCGGAGCAGAGAGCTGGGTACTGGACGAGGGCTGGTACAGCGGGAGGCTTGACTGACCGATCCGGGGAACCCCAGCGAGGGAAAAGCCTCTTTGAGAGCGCCTGGCTTCTAGATCCTTCTCTCTTGAGCTAAGTGATCTTAGGCAAGCTCCTTCCATGTCTAAGTTGAAGTTGAACTTAGTTTACGCTGGGGCGTTTTCGGCTGTTTTTTATACTATAATCTAAGACAACAGATTTAATACGTGAACCTTTAAGAAATGCACACTTGCTAAAGACTGAAGTCAGTACTGGTCCTTTGGAAGCCTCAGGAGCTACAGATTGTGCTGGAAGTCCCTGACTTTGGGTTCTTCTTCTCGCAACTTATTTATAAACTCGCTGTCCATCTTTATCAATTCGTTGGCCCTTGACAACAGGCTTGAAAAATAATCTTAACATTGATTAGTTTTGCCAACATTTATTTAAACATATAAAGGAATCAATCCTAAAGGAAATCAGTCCTGAATATTCATTGAAAGGACTGGTGCTGAAGCTGATGAAACTCCGTTACTTTGACCACCTGATGCGAAGAACTGATTCATATGAAAAGACCCTGATGCTGGGAAGGATTGAAGGCGGGAGGAGAAGGGGATGACAGAGGATGAGATGGTTGGATGGCATCACAAACTCAATAGACATGAGTTTGAGTAAGCTCCGGGAATTGGTGATGGACAGGCAAGCCTGGTGTGCTGCAATCCATGGGGTTGCAAAGAGTTGGACACGACTGGGGGACTGAACGGAACTGATTTGAGCAGATGTTAAGAGCCAGACAGTGTTAGCAACTGCAGATATAATAGTAAAATTTTTAAAAGTCTCTGGTCTCATAGAGCTAGAGTCTACCAGAGGAGCAGAATACAAATAGTTCATTATAGTCACAGTTTGATCTGGAAAATAATTAGAAATGTTAGTTAACATTATGGTAAGTGCTAGAAAGGAAGACAGGATACAATGAAAAGATAAAATTGGAGGACCCACCCATTTTGCAGGAAGCCCAGGTGGTGCAGTGGTAAAGAATCCACCTGCAAGTGCAGGAGATGCAGGAGACAGGGGTTCAGTCCCTGGGTGGGGAAGATCCCGTGGAATAGGAATAGGCACCTTCCTCCAGTATTCTTGCCTGGAAAATTCCATGGACAGAGTGACCTGGCTGGCTACAGTCCATGGGATTGCAAAGAGTTGGACTCCCCTGAGCACGTGTGCACACACACACACACACACACACACACACACAGATTTTGCAGAGGATGAAACAGGCCAAGAAATGGGTCACAGAAATTACTAGATTGTTAGGTAATGTATATTTGTGTAGAAAAAAAAATGTTCTTTTAAAAACCAATATACTGAGCTTTTATCAAGTGTCAGTCTTATGTCTATAAATTTCCTACATATAAACTTTTAATAACTATTTGAGGTTGAGAGTTTTAAAAAAGGAAACAGATTCAGAGGCTAAGTAACTTGCCCAAGGCCACAAAGTTAAGAAATGTTCCTATTTCCTGTGTCCAGTCCTCCCACTATTACTCCTCCACTCAACAAAGATTTGGTATGTTCATACGCTTAAAAATGCTTTAATCACTCCTGACAAGTTATGTCATGAAACCTAGACTTCTTTGGATAGCATGAAGAACACTTCATGAGCTGACATCTGCCTACTTCTTCACTGCCAAGCTGAAGATTGGGCAGTGGCTGCAACAACACTATGTTCTATCCTACCTTTGCCTTTACAGAGAGCACCCCTACAGCCTATAAAGCCCTCCCTGTCCTTCACCCTACTCTGCTGAACACTGGGTCTTCAGGGAAACCTTCCAACTCAGACAGAGAGAACAAACATGCCTTCCCTGGGCTTCCCTACACTTTGGAGGAACCTCCATCAAGGCAGTTGTGTTGCTCTTAAAATTGTCTCCTAACTGGAGGATGGGCTCCCAGAAAACAGAAATAGATGTTTTGTCTTTGTATCTTCACCAACTAACACAGTGCTTGACAGACAACACTCAGTAATGGTGTTAAAGGAGTATGGATATGGACCCAGCTTTCAGTTCAGCGGGAAACTGTGTCATGACTCCAGATAACTGGAATCCAGTGTAGTGCTCCATGATACTAAGATGGTATCAAGAGCTGCAGGGGGCCCGGGGATGTGGAAATTTCTAACCAAGGAGAGTAGTGTATATATACACACAGCCTGCCTTTACATGGTGAGATCTCATTTAGATGGCTGTTAGAAATCATCTAATAGGAGAATGTCTCCTATTGTGATGGGGGAGCTGAAACCAACAAGGGAAGAGACCTGCCGAGAGTCACCTGGCAGAGGCAGAGCTGTGTGTGTCATCCAGGTCTCTGAGGCTCTCCCCACACGTAGTATTTCTCTTTCCACCTCACACCGTCTCTGGCCCACAACTCTTGAGATCAGAGGTGGCAGCATGCATGAATATCCTGGAGCCTCTCTTACAGAGAATGTTCTGAAGAAGCCATTTATTTGAGAAAGGAAGCACCTGCTTTCGCCAGGGCAGTGGCAGTACTCCATCAGCAGCGAGCAGCTAAACTGGGGCAACCAGGACAAGGCAGAAAGCTGCTGCAGAGGGCGGGCAAGGTCGGGGATATAGGGGAGCAGGATCTGGGTGAGTGACTTGTCCTTACCCTTCCATTGCAGACAGAGGCACCACCTCCTTTATTTTCTTCTAGTACCTAGAACCTCTGAAAATTCACTAATCATTTTGACCTTCTACCAGTTGCCTTTCCATTGCTATCCATTCGCGGAAAGTCTACCGTGTAACAGGCCCTTGTGAGCCACTTAGGTGTTTTGTTTCTCAGATATATTGTAAGGGAGTGTTAGTCCATTTCATTAGTGTAGAAATTGTGAGTTGGTGAGGTCATATGATTTCCTCTAAACTGCACAGCTGGGATTCAAACTCAAGTCTTGTATCAATCCAAAACCTATGCTCTTTTCTATACCCAAAGTTCAGTTCAGTTGCTGAGTCGTGTCTGATTCTTTGCGACCCCATGAACCGCAGCACACCAGGCCTCCCTGTCCATCACCAACTCCTGGAGTCCACCCAAACCCATGACCATCGAGTCGGTGATGCCATCCAACCAACTCATCCTCTGTCGTCCCCTTCTCCTCCTGCCCTCAATCTTTCCCAGCATCAGGGTCTTTTAAAATGAGTCCGCTACCATTCAATACTAAACTCTTCAAAGGGTGAAGATTGTGATGAACTGCTCCTGTCTCCCCTGCACTTAACCCAAGGCAGAGTACCCAGAGATAGCAAGTTCCCAGAGATCGCTTGTGGAGTGAGTGGATTCAGCGTGGAATGTTTGCCAAATAAAGACCTGGGTGCAGTTTGAACAGTGTTATGAAACAGCAAAGGAGGGAGCAGCTGGCTGCCTAGGGGAAGTAAAGAAGCCTCCTTCTGCAGAGGAGGAGGCCAGGTAAGTGGTTAGTAAAACCAACAACAGTCCAGCATTCTAACTGCAAAGAACACCAACAAGCCATTCACAGAAGAAATCCAAAAGGCTGTGGACTATAATCAGAGGTGTTGAGCATCACTAATAATCAGAAAAATGCAAATGACCTCATACACTGTGGATAGAAATACCAATTGGAAAAGCCTTTTAAGGGAGCTAGTTGACAGGATCTATCAAAATTGTGAACTATGTTCTTAAATATGTGTAGAAAGATTGTGATAGAAAGAAAGGAAAACAACATAAATATTCATCAATAGGTTTAGTTGCTCAGTCATGTCCAACTCTTGTGACCCCATGGTCTACAGGCTCCTCTGTCCATGGGATTCTCCAAGGCAAGAATACTGGAGTGATTTGCCTTTTCCTTCTCCAGGGGATCTTCCCAACCCAGGGATTGAACCTGGGTCTCTTGCATTGCAGGATGAAATAAACAAGGATATAGCTATACTATTTTTTTTAATATTATGCTGCTTTTAAAAGAATGTGATAAATCTCAATGTACTTACATAGAAAGATCTCCAAGACATAGTTAAGTGAAATAGACAATTTGCAGAGCAGTAGGTATATTATGAACTCATTTTTGTTATAGTTTATAAAGAATCTGTGTATGGCTATATATAGATATGTCTTTATATAAATGCCTAGAGAAAATACTGGATGGATGCCAATCTATAAGAGTGATTACTGACTTCTGAAGGAGGGAGTGGAAGGGAAGAAAGAGGGGCTTTCACTTAGAGAGAGAGAGAGATGTAATTTACTGGGAAGAACACATCACTTCTGTGGTACTCCTACCAAAGCACACAAGCTGAATATAATCATGAGGAAACTGTGAGACAAAAACAAATGGAGAGACATTCTACAAAATACTTGACCCTTCAGACATTTCAAAAATGTCAGTATCATAAAAACAATGACAGAGAACTATCCCGCACTAAAGGAGAATAAAAGAGACATGATACATAATAAATTCAATGTGTGGTCTGGGACTTTCTTGTGCCATAAAGGATATTACTGGGACAATTAGCAAAATCCAAATAAAGCTAGATTTGATGACGCTGCTGTGTAGCTGTTTCTTCTCCTGATTTTTTTTTTTCCTTCCTGGATTTGGCCCCCACGGCCCACAGTCCTTTATATTTGTATTATAGTTACATAAGAGGGTGCGTGTGCTCAGTCACATCCGATTCGTTGTGACCGCATGGACGATAGCCCACCAGGCTCCTCTGTCTGTGGGGTTACCCTGGCAAGAATCCTGGTGTGGGTTGCCATCTCCTCCTCGGGGAGATCTTCCTGACCCAGGGATCAAACGCTCATCTCTCATGTTTCCTGCATCGGTAGGCAGCTTCTTTACCAGTAAGCCATCTGGCAATCCCTGTGTAAGAGAATGTCCTTGTCTGTTTAGACTGTATAATCTGAAGCACTGGCATTAAAAGGACATCACGTCTGAAACTGGCTCTCAAGTGGTTCAGAAAAAGATTGTGTTGGAGGCAAAGGGCAGGTAGAGAGGAGGGAGAGTGGTAACACAAATGTGATAAAAAGTTAACGTTTGGGGATTCTGGGTAAAAGTTATTTGAGAATTCTTTGTATTCATTTTGCAATTTACATTTAAGTCTAAAATTATGTCCAAATATAAAAGTAAAACTGAAGAGAAAAAGAGTACCAGATAGAGAAGGCAGGGGGATCTTCTGGCAAAGGAATAAGATAAGCAAAGAAAACTGGTAAGTGTGATCCTCACACGGAGAAACAATCAGTGACTCCCACTGTCCAGAACGTGGCATGACATGGGGAGATTAGGAGATGAGGGAGAGTAGGAATGACGAGCAACATGATCCCCAAATGGACCCAGTTCCCTGCTCCCTAAGATTAGAAAAGCAGATTAAGCCTTCTTTATGGGGGGCTTCCCTAGTGGTCCAGTGGTTAAGACTTCCAATGCAGGGGATGCAGGTTTGATCCCTGGTCAGGGAGCTAAGATCCCGCATGCCTCTCAGCCAAAAAGCCCAAACATAAAACAGAAGCAATGTTGTAGCAAATTATACAAAGACTTTAAAAAATGGTCCACATTAAAAAAAAAAAAAAGTACTTTAAAAAAAAGCCTTCTTCAAGCCCTGAAAAAAGAAACTTGAGTTCTTATGGCTGCCCTGTCATTTCATTAACAATTTCTCTTCATCCAGTGACTGTAGAATAAGAAATTCTAGAACAGTGGCTGAAAGGGACATCTAGGACAACAGCTCCATCATTTTACAGAAGGGAAATCTAGGACCCAAAATGAAGACAGAGTTTGCAAGTACCCAGTGAAAATGTTAGCGCTGGCTTCCAGTTCACAGTCCGTCCTTCTTTCAGCTGCACCCAACTCTGAAAGGTTAAAGCAGAAATAGAGACTGGCAAGTGAAATTACTGAATGTTACCCTTTAAAGTTTGGATGTTTTTCATTTGCCAAAAATAATAGACAACGCCAATACAGTTTTAAAATGTAATTATAGAAAATGTGTCACTTAAAGCCCAAATGGGAAGCGATATTAATTCAGGCTCCTAGTCTGAAGGAGCAATCAAGGTGATTCTCAGGAATTCTCAATGACATTGGTACCCATCTGGATTTGTTGAAAAGTTTAACATCCTTTTTTATTATTCATGATTTTTCAGTTCTTCAAATTGCAAGGTGACAGAGAGAGCACACAATTTTCATCCAGGCTATGAAATCATTCTTGAAAATTTAGACATTCATATCGTTGGCTTTTAATTTTTCCTGGAGACTGCTTTTCCTTATGAAATCATGAAATTTTAAAAATATATACCATAAATCAAACTATATAAGCGATAATAGTCTCACTATGTTAATATCCTAGGGATTGCTAGTATTTCAAGGATCTACTCATTCGTTATTATTTCTTGTTGGATTTGTGCCTCAAGGCTTGGATCTAAGTGACTGTATAATGAACATTGACTAGCAAGACTTTTGAGATCCTAATCTATTTAAGAATCATCAGATTCCATAAAAGAAATCTCAAAGCATGTCATCAATAATATGAGGTTAGGGACTTAACCTGGTGGTCCAGTGGTTAAGACTCTGAGCCCCTACTGCAGGGGGCATGGGTTCAATCCCTGGTGAGAGTTCTGTTATGGAGAACACATGATGAGTCTTTTGAGGGTCTTAACAGAAAGAAAGTAACATTAAGGTTTGAGGGGTTTTAGTGTGTTTTGAAGAGAGACCTGAGCATGTTTGTGGCTGTGGAAAAATAGACAAGAAATTGGAAAGGCAGGGAAGACTTGAGAATGATCAATCCAGTGACCTAACAAGGCAGACAGGAGAGGACTGGGATTCGCAGTTTCTCAAACTTGCAGTGTGCACACAAATCACTTGGGGGTCTTGTTAAAATTCAGATTCTGATTCAGTAGGTCTGGGGTGGGGCCTAAGATTTTCCATTTCTAACAAGATCCCCGGTGAAGCTGATGCTGCTGGTCTGTGAACCACACATCAGGTGGCAGACGGTTAGAGTTCTGAATTGTAATTGCGCGTTCATTTGTATTTCCCTCCTGACCCAGAAATGGAATGCTTCCAGATAATCCCTATTGCCTAGCACAGTACCTGTCATAGAAAAGTTTGTTGAAAGCATTGAATGTATGAGATGTGCATCTGCTGTTATCTGTAATTATGGAAAAATGAAGAGGAACCCTAAAAGTCCAATGACACAAGAATAGATAAGTAAATTTTAGCACAGGTATACTTTGGAATATCCTTAAGTAATTTAATCAGTCTTTGTGAAGCCTATATGATAATATAGGGAAATTCTTATGATTACAATCTTAGAAAATGGGAATTTTTACTTATATGATAGCCACTGTATGAAATTATGCATTTGGGCAAGGTATTTGTTGATGTTATAAAAATTCAGGTGAAAAATAACTTTTACATATGAAAGAAATCCAACATGGACATTCTAACTGTAGAAAATAAAAAAGTAGATGAGTAACTCCTCCACGCGGTTGCTTTGACTGGGTTTGTATATATGTTTAAATATATATGTATATGTTAACTTTTCTTTGTACAGTCATTCTTTTATTCTGACTTGGAAGCTTTCTTCCTTTGTCTCTTCTTTCTTCCTTTTCCTTCCTTTCCTTTGGCTCCCCTCTCCCTCCCTCTCCTTAAGACATCTCTCCCTCAAGGAATTCCCATCCCAGTGATATCTCATCAAAGGAGCACATGAATAGCTGACATTATGTAACGCTTTGACATGTGGCGTTCCCAAGGCGTTACCCCACCCCTGATGCAGAATAAGTTGTCAGAGCATGAAATTGGTGTTTTTACATATTCTTAATGTACAGATGTCAGTCTGAAAACCATTCACTAGTATTATGATTACATTCTTTGTCTCATTTTCTTTCTATGCCAAGATCTGTTCTTGTGATTTCTTTTCTTCTGGGGGTTTCAAAGAAGGAAGACAAAACTTTAATAATCCAGCTTAGTGATTCTGCCAAAAGGGTAAAAGTAAACTTTTAGGTCTCATTTTTGGCAACAATACTGCTGACACTCTAGCAAAGATGTAGCAGGAAAGACCAGACGCAAAAAGCGGGAAATATTTCCCATCAGTGCCCCCCTTGATGCCTCAGTGTGTGACAAATCAAATCTGCTTGCAGTTTACAAGTTTGTTAGTCTTTTAACCACAGGAGTGAATGACCTAGGCTTATGGAAGAAACAACATGTCTAGAAACAGGAATGGAAGGGATTTAGGGACAGTCCTGATCATCTTCCATTATACTCAGTAATGTCCCTTCAGATTCCTGACTCCAGGCATCCAGTCTCTGTTAACACCTTCAGTGATGGGCATCTCACTACCTCATAAAGCAACCTGCTGCATGCTTGGACAGCTGGTAAATGCTGTCTAGCATTCTTTTCCCCTTCTCATAACAGCAGCAGCTTGCTTGGCGGGACAGCTACTTCTTTATGCCAAGTGGTTCTAACAGGACGCGGGTGGTATGCTGCTCCCTGGTCTGTTTGCCCTCACGTCCCTCCCGGCCTTTCCTCTGCCCCTCTTTGTATGGCAGAGGGGAGAGGACTAACCCCAGAGATCCTCAGTCCCAGACTCCCATGTCAGCTGGGTTTTGGTGGGTCTGATCAATGGGAGGCATTGGCAGATTGGAGGGGGAAGAAAGGGAGAAGCCAAGGTATCTGTGTCCCCTTCTGTATACGGAGAGATGGGTTCAGAGTCCCGTACTGTAGCTGCATTTCTTCCATGGCTTAGATCCAGCTCCCACGGCACAGGCCCACTGAGGTCAACCTTGTCTTGGGTGACCCCCTCCAGCACCATCACCTCCCACATCCCTTCAGTTTAGGATTAGCAATAGCCTGCTAGTATCTGGGTTGCTTCATTATTCTAATGAAGGCTCCTGAAGCCTTTCCATCCATTGTGTATAACCAATAAATTCCCTCTGATCAGAATACTTTCTGTTTCCTAGTTGGATACTATCTGATATGGTTTACATGTGACCAGGCCTGACAATCAGCTCCTATTTCCAGCCAAGTGGCTGGCTTGGTTCTGGGCATGGACCTGTCAAAGTCCTTCTCTGAGGCTGTATACATGCTTTTCAATGAGGTTCACTGAGATTGGGCAGAGTAGGAATTGAAGCTATGTCTGCAATGAGATGCACAGTGAGAGAACTAAGCTAGTACAAAGCAAGAACCAGTGGTGAGACATCCAACGACACCCTCAAACTCTACCCTGAACAACCCATTTACATGAACTCAAATAGTCTCCTTTTTTCCCTTAGGTTTCCTTGATTTGGGCTTCTGTCCCCTATTTTCCTTGGTTTGGGGCTCACAGCCACCAAGTAACCCTAACAGTGACAGACTTAGTTGGTAGAAAAATATTCCCTTGAGGAAGTTCAGATCTACTTCTCCATAGCCTCCCCCGTCATCAGCCTGGTCCTCAGTTCTGGGAAGTCCAATATTCTTGGCTCCTTCCCATCTATGCAGCTCTTTTGACCTCCAGCATGGATCCAAGCCACCCCATCTCCCCACCCCAGACCCCTCTTCCTTCCCAGTATCTGATGTCTCTCCTGGCTCCCACTGCTCTCATAGTCCTTCTTCAGACCTGCTGCCGACTCATCCTTGCTGCTCTTCTCTGAGATGTGCAGTTGGCAGAAGATTCTGACTCCAGGAACTGGTCAGAAGGTCTCCTGACCCTCCCTGTCGAAGGAGCATTTGATGACTCTGAAGGCAGCCTTTGTGTTCCCTTCACCTTCCTCCTGGAAGGACCTCAGACCCCTCTGTTATGATATGTCACAGAGAGGTCCCTGCGGAGAGATGAAACTGCCAGCTGAGCAGGGACCGGGCCACAAAGGGCCTTTAGTGTCATGCTAAGGATTACTCTGATGAACCAGAGAAGCATAGAAAAGTCTTAAACAGCATCTTACTTTTCTTCATTTTAAGCCCACTTCCCCAGCTATATCCTTTTCAGAGCATCAAAGGAATAAACATTCTCACTTCTGTCTTCTCCTGTCCTCTGTGTTCTATCTGATGCCTCTCATTGGCTGAACCAAAAAAAAAAAAAAAAATACAAGGACAAGAAGGTCTGATTGATGGCATCTACAGAGGTTGGCCTGTAAGGGCACCCAGCAGAGGGGAGGTTAGAAAGTGGGTCTGGAAGAACATCTATCTCTTGAAAACATGCAGCACCCTCTGAAAAAGGGTAAGAATCACAAATATAGAAAAGAGAGAGATTCTAGATATGAAGTTCTATCTAGAGCATTTGAACTGGGCCTTGAAGATCTTTGACAGGTGCAGATAAGAAAAGGGTCCTCCAGGAAAAGGAAGCAGAAGCTCAGGAAGCAGAAGCTCTCAGCATAGCATGGCCAGAGAGGAGGCCAATACACAGGAGAGAGGAGGAGTGTATGTTTACTGGAGGGTGGCGTCCAGAAGAAAGGTGGGATAGCACAAAGGTAGATGGGGCTAGACTAGGAGAGCCCAGACCCTGGAGCTGGATTCCTTGCTTCAAATCCCAGCTCAGCAATTTGCAATCTGTGACCCTGGGCATGTTGCTTAACCTCTCTGCTTCAGTTTCTTCCTCTGTAAAATGAGGATGATGCTAGTATGTACATGATAATAAATGTCTTGCAGGATTGTTTTGAAGACTGAAAGAATGAAAATATAGGGAGCACTTATATAGAATACGCGTTTCCCTGGTGGCTCAGCAGTAAAGAATCTGCTTGCAATGCAGGAGACACAGGAGATGCAGGTTCAAACCCTGGGTCAGAAAGATCCTCTGGAGAAGGGAATAGCAACCCACTCCAGTATTCTTGCCTGGAGAATTCCATGGACAGAGGAGGCTGGCGGGCTATACTCCATGGGATCTCAAAGAGTTGGACACAACTGAGCATCTAACACTAACACTATACAGAATATAGAACAGAGCCTGGCAGTACATGATGAGTGTTAAATATTGTGTTAGTTGCTGCTGCTGCTGGGATTATGAGGGCTATCTGCATTTAGCTCCTGGGTACAGTTCCTAGAATAACCCAAGATCTCAGAATGTTCCTAATGCAACCCGTGCAACAGATTCTTCCTCCTCAGCATCACCTGGCTTGTTCACACACCCGGGAAGGGGTATGGAGTAAAGCCATCAAGAAAACTGCATTACCCTCTCTTGTTTCAAGACAACCGGGTAATAATTCATCGGAAAATGTTGAGGACACAGGCCTGGGGATCAGGAGACCCAGGTTCCAACCTGAGCTCCGCCGCTAATTCAGTAGGTGACCTTGGGCACGTCCCTTCCACTCTCTGGACTTCAGTTTTTGACCCTCTGTAAAATAACGGGGGAGGATTATGATGATGTCTTAGGAGCTCTATTCCAGCTCCATCATTCTGTGATTCTAAATCCCTTTATAACAAACTCTAGGAGAGGAGATTTGCTCTTGCAAATGGAGTGTAAAGTTAATCCTGCCTGTGCTGAGGCTAAGTAATGTGCCTGTGTGGTTTATCCTACTTCATTAAACCCGGCCTCCCCACAGAGCAATGCACAAGGCCGCCCAGGCAGGTAATACTGAAGTGTTACTGAACTGGGGCTCTTAATGGAAAGTGATTTCCCCACTCTTTCTCAGGTTTATCAACACAAAGCCTGTAGCCCCCATTTTCCACACTGTTACTTTGCCACGTGTGTGGATTCAGACCTGATCATAGGTATGGCAGATTGGGTCTTGAAACCGCATTTGTGTGCGCCCATCTCACCCTGCCGCCACCAGCTGCAGGGAATGCCATCATTTTTCATGTGAAGAAACCAGGGCTCAGACAAGCTACTGGACTTGCTGGTGAAGGCACAGGGCTGATGTCTGAGGCAGGAAGGGAGGGCAGTGCTGCTGTTTGTAGAGTGAATGCTCACCAAGTAGTGAAAAAAAAAAGAAAGGAAGGTAATTGGGAAGCTCTGAGGTTATGTTCCCAAGTGGAAAAACTTCCCCAAGGATCTTTATACTTTGTAAAAGATTCCCAAGTCACTTTTCCCTAAGAGGAAGGGAGTCCTTTTCTTTTTTGAAAGAAGTCTTTACTGAATTTGTTACAATATTGCTTATGTTTTATGTTTTGTTTTTTTGGCCACAAGGCATATGGAATCTTTAACCAGGGATGGAACCCGAACCCCTGCATTGGAAGGTGAAATCTTAACCACTGGACCACCAGGGAAGCCCCAGCAGAGTCTTTTTCTAAGACATTCTAGATTGTCTCTTGAGGACAAAATTGAACAGTAACCATGTTGGACTCCCTCAGTTTTCCTTCTTCCTTTGTGACAGATACTGAAAAATGGGCTTCCCCGGTGGCTCAGATGGTAAAGAATCTGCCCACAATATGGGAGACCCGGGTTCAATCCCTGGGTTGGGAAGATCTCCTGGAGAAGGGAACGGCAACCCACTCTAGTATTCTTGCCTGGAGAGTTCCATGGACAGAGGAGCCTGGGGGGCTACAGTCCACGCGGTCGCAGATTTGACATGATTAACTGACTAACACACTGAAAAATACATAAAGAACAACGTATAGTTTAATGAATAATTAGAAGCAAATGCTGGTAACCCCTACTCCAGTCAGGAAATAAAGTATGACATTGGGTAAAAGAGGAAACACACAGAAAATACGCCCAATATGATCCTATTCATATGAAGTTAGAAAACTGACAAAGAGCTCTGTTTGGGCAAAGGGACCAAGCTGTTAGCTCACTCCCATGCAGTCTGTAGATCTGACAAGCCTTCTCCCTCCACCTCACTGAGCACGGACCCCACTGAGGACCAAGAGGCACTGAATGTCAGGGCTGGAGCCTAACATTCAGTGCCTCAGGTGACTTTCATTCACTCACCTGTTCATTTATTCCTCAGATGCTTTGTGGGTCTCACTGTCAATACACAGGGGCATCTGGGCTGGGAATGGCAGAGAGTATAGCCTGGAGATACAGATCCTTCCACAAAGGAGAAAGAAAAGCTGAAATGAATTGAGTCTCAAATAGGGGAAAACAATGAGGGTCTTGGAAGTGCCAGGCTGTCAGCCAGGGCACATCCTCCTGGCTCTTATTCAGGAAAGTGCCAGATAGAGCAGAACCTATCATGAGGGAGGGGCCAGAAGAGGTACTCTTTGGCCTCAGAAAGAGTGAGTAAGTTACTGCAGATGACCGCAACCAGGCTTCATGCCAATCTCTGTCTTTGAAAGTGAACTAGATGGCAGTTTATATGCAGATGGAGATTCCCAATGGGGTCAGAAATTGGGCTCTGGAATGCCAGAGAGGAAGGACCTTCTGACATTGCCTGGTTCAGAGCCCTTGTTTTGTGAATGAAGAGACAGATTCAGAGTATAGTGATGTTTGGTCCTTCATCTGTCAAAGAACTAGAATCCAGGTTCGTGGCACAATAAATGGTTCTTTTTCTTGGCTCAGATGAAAGCAACAGTATTTTCCAAGATGGGTTTTTAGAATCATGGGGTTTTATGGCCATGAATTCAGGAAGAAACAACCTAAGACCTGGAAAAGACCTTGGTAATCTGTCTAGTCCAGTGAGGATCAAACCACTAGTCATCAAATCACCCAAGGAACTTATTTTTTTAAGTCATTATTAAATTTGTTATAATATTTCTTCTGTTTAATGTTTGGGTTTTTTTAATCGTAAAGTATGCGGGAATCTTAGCTCCCTGACCAGGAATAGAACCTGTGTCCCCTGTACTGAAAAGCAAAGTCTTAACCGCTGGACCACCAGGGAAGTCCCTGAGGAACTTATTTTTTAAAGTACAGATTCTGGGACAGTGACCCTTAGAAACTGGAGTTTTAAAGGACTGGGATTTAGTGAAACAGCTCGGCCACCTGTACTCTTTTAAAGACCCCCTAGTTGATTCTGATGGGACATTCACACGCCTAGAAAACTCTGTTCTATTGACAGAGGGAGAAACTGAGGCTCACATTAAGGGAGACAGAGTGACTGTCCAAGGTCACATCCCATTTCACCATGAACTCTTCAACTATCCGGAGATAGCTGGTCCAGGCTGCATAAGAGCGTATATATTAATAGCATTTTCCCCCCACTATTGTTTTCCTGGTTGACACCTTTTATTTTTTGCAGCAGCTTAAAAGATTCCTAGCCACGCTGCAAGGCACTCAGATTTGTGCAGTGTTTACAATGACTTTGTTGTTCATTAAACAAATTTACCCAGACTAACCCAACATGAAAGAAATCATCTTGTTTACCGTGAGATCCTGACACAAATACAGACAAAGTAACAAAGACAGACAAACACACATAAACCTGGATGCCAAGTGGGACATGATTTGCTGCTGCATCCAATTTTTCTCATTAGAACTTGTTTTATTTGAACATGACTCAGTACCCCGTGTAAATGCGAGGTTGTTAATCTTATTACTATATGGAAAACAAATTAATTAGTATGCATGCTATTGGAGATGAGTTGTAAGGTTGGTGTTGGAAAGATTAGGAAAATACACTCATTACTCCAAATGATATCTGATATACATGTCTGATTCCACTTTAAGACTGGTTCTGATATATGGGTAACCAATATAGCTAATAAAAATGAAGCTTTTGTGCCTAGCATCTAAATGTTGATATTGGCCAGAAACAGATATCCAGGGCTTCTTTGCTTTAAAACAAAGGTCAGTGTGATGAGTAACAGCTTGGCGCTATCCAAAAGCTGAGACTTTCCTGCTTCAGTTACCTTCCCAGGTTCCAGCTCCTACCCCAAACCACACCTACCTGAGAGGGATCTTTTCTTTCTTCCACATGCCTACCACACTTTATACGCTTCTCATGAGCAATTCCTACCTCTTTTAGGGATCATAATGAAGATACCTCATTTTTTCCAGGAATCTGTGTGCCCTTGAGGGTGAAGACTATATTCCAGTTGGACATTCAAATATTGATCAGAACACCATGCTACAGAAACAAACAATGAGAAATTTCTTTATGTACCAGCATGTGACACCAAGCTATATTGTTAAGTGTACACCAATGAACTACCTCTGGAAATATTCTGGGCACACTGGTTGCCAGATTGGCATGGGACCTGAGTGGTTGAGGGAACAGATAAGAAGAGGCTCTTCCTTAGATTCTTTTTGTGCCTTTGAAATTTGAGCCATGTGTATGTACTACTGAGTTGAAAAATATGTAACACATATTAAATTTATACATAAAATCTAGTAAAAAAAATATTTGCTCAAAAACCACCAAAAAAATCCCACCAAAATAAATAAAGAAAAGCAAATGTCAGTTGGAGTGCTAAAGACTTTTAATCAATAAACTTGTTTTTTAACTCAATATTACCAGACTTATTTCACCATGGAGCTTCAAAAGAAACACAAGGTATCCAGTGTTTCCCAAATAGTTTTGACCCTGAAATAGTCACAGTATTACTAGCTCAGAAAACACAATGGACCCACTAATGTGCTGAGGCAACATTTTAAACCAGAAGGTAGAAAATGAGGTGGATACTGACTCTGCTGCCAACTCTGAATAAATCTGAGCAAGTCCTTTCTCCTCTCAGGGACTCAGCTTTGTCATCTCTAAAATAAGCCAAATGGATGAGATTATCTCTGATGTTCCTTCAAGCTCTGAAGTTCAGAGATTCTCTGGCAAGGATATATCAAAGATCTCCCCCAAAGTGAGCCCATGCTTTGAGTAGCAGTTGGAAGCAAGAAGGTCTATGACACTTGCTTAAAAAGAAATGACAAATACGGGATTTCCCTGGAAGTGCAGTGGTTAAGACTCAGTCTGGTCCAGAAACTGAGATTCCTATTACTAAGATTCCTAAAAGCCACACAAAACAGCCAAAGGAGAAAAAAAAAAAGTTGCAAATTTACTTGATGTGGATATATTTTCCCAGCTTCTCCAAAAACCCAAAGGAGTAATAAACACCCCAGGATATGCCACAAGGTTATAAGAATCCAATCACAAAACTTTGGTTCACTACAAATAATGATATCACAAAAATCTCGGCACCTCCACTAACTCACTGGGTGGTTCAGTTCAGTCACTCAATCATGTCCGACTCTTTGCGACCCCATGGACCACAGCATGCCAGGCCTCCCTGTCCATCACCAACTCCCGGAGTTGGATGGTGATGCCATCCAACTATCTCATCCTCTGTTGCCCGTTCTCCTCCTGCCCTCAATCTTTCCCAGCATCGGGGTCTTTTCCAGTGAGTCAGTTCTTCACATCAGGTGGCCAAAGTATTGGAGCTTCAGCTTCAGCATCAGTCCTTCCAATAAATATTCAGGATTGATTTCCTTTAGGATTGACTGGTTTGTTCTCCTTGCAGTCCAAGGGACTCTCAAGAGTCTTCTCCAACACCACAGTTCAAAAGCATCAATTCTTTGGCGCTCAGCTTTCTTTATAGTTCAACTCTCACATCCATACATGACTACTGGAAAAACCATAGCTTTGACTAGATGGACCTTTGTTGGTAAAGTAATGTCTCTGCTTTTTAATATGCTGTGTAGGTTGGTCATAGCTTTTCTTCCAAGGAGCAAGCATCTTTTAATTCCATGGCTGCAGTCACCATCCACAGTGATTTTGGAGCCCAAGAAAATAAAGAGCATCCTTTATTTTCTAGGGCTCACTAGGCATCCATGGGCAAAACCCGGAATTGAGACTCACTTTCCTCAGCTATAAAGTGGGTATAGCAATTGCTCTGCTGCTTTCCTCACATCCTTGGTAAAGGCATTTAATTTATGACAGCAACACAGATAAGAGAGTAGAGGACTGATGACAGGTTTGTCAAACCATTTATTTAAGGGGTAAAATTGCTCCTTATTCACATTATCTTTCATTTGTCAGTATATTTCCTTTAGTCGAGGCAAGGGAATGGCATGAAATTATAGCACTCATCCATTATTGGAGGCAAAATAAATTTATAAAAGCCTTTTGCAAAGTGATTTTCTTGTAGATAACCATGCAAAGGCCCTCTGACCTAGGATTTGGGGATTTTTCCCCATTCTGATCTAGATCTGGAGATTTTAGGAGACTAAAAAAAAAAAAAAAAAAAAAAAGGAGAAAGTGAGAGGTATGAAGACATGCACTTTGGGATTATCTGTGATAGTGAAAATTTGAGTCTTCTTAAATACACAATACTAAGGAATGACATATCCATTTAAAAGAGTATTAAGCAGCCATTAAAATAATTATTTGATGAAATATTATTAAAATGCTATTTTAAATGATAATTATGAAGACAATGTGGAATTATAATGATAAACTGTTAAGTGAGAAACCTGAATACAAAGCGGTAACCACACTAATAAATTACCTATGTAAATTTAACTAGCAAGTCAGGACAGAAGAGAAGCACTGAGCAGTTCATTTGTTAGGATGGTAGGATTATGGATAATTTTCTCTCCTTTTAATTTCCTTTATTGTTGTAACATTCTGAGCTAAATAAAAACCTTGAAAAAATACAATGAAAGCAACAGATAGTTACATTTTGTTGTATTTTTCATAAATCCTTTCACTGAAGAAAGGGATTAAATGTGGCTTACCATCACAAGTTATAAAATAAGACCCACATGTTGCATTTCCTTCCTACCCTTCTAAGAATAAATTAAAATATAAACACTAGGGCTGATTTTTTTTAATCCAAGATTATCTCATTATTCTACTTAAAACATATAGAGAAAGAAAATGCACTCTTTTTTTCTTTTGGATTAAAAGTTTCCCCAGCCAGTTTCAGATGTCTGTTCCTCTATGTCTTGTCAACAGGGCCTGGGTTCCCCATTCTTACATTAAATATTTCTCACCTTCCAGGCTTCCACTCAGATGGATAGAGAGTGGTGGAGAAGGTCCAGTCAGATCAAAGGGACCCCAACTAATCCTGCCTTGTGAAATGATCATGTAAATTTCTACCCAGTCTGTCCCCCAGGTGAGTTGTTAGGATCCCCTGAGATAAAGCGTTAGGAAGTCACCAAAGTACTTTACAATCCCCCCAAAACTGCGTCCAGGTCATCTTTTTTTTAGGAGTCAGTATGGCAGAGGGGTAGAATCTGGGCGAGGGTGAGTGGGGGAGGGAGGAGGACTGGGTTCTAGGGAAGCAGTATAGTGTTAGCAGGTAAGAAATTTGGCTTTGGGAACTTCCCTGGTGGTACAGTGGGTAAGAATCCACTTGCCAATGCAAGGGACACAGGTTCCATCCCTGGTGCAGGAAGATTCCACATGCTGTGGAGCAAGTCAGTCCATGCTCTAGAGCCCTCGAGCAGAAACTACTGAGGCCTGTGTGCCGAGAACCTGTGCTCCACAGGAAGAGAAGGCACTGCCAGAAGACCAAGCACCGCAACTGGTGAGTAGCCCTGCTCACTGCAACTAGAGAAAGCTTGCATCAGCGACGAAGACCCAGCAACAAAAAATTCATTCATTCATTAAAATTAAAAGGAAAGAGATTTGGCTGTGAATTCAGAACTGGCTTTCACATTCCAGCTCTGCCATCTCCTAACTCTGGGATCCTGGGCAGTTTCTGTGTCTCTGAGCCTCGGAGTTCAGACTAGACCCAACTCATGGTGACAATGTATGTGAGACACAGCGGCCTGTAAACAGTGAGCACTAAAGAAACGTCAGCCATGCTTCATGAGTCCTGCCTCTCCCTCTAACGTAGTGTGGCACCTTTGGCGGTTCTGTTTTCTTTGGGCCTTAATGCCTCCACCTGTCAAACAGGGGGAAGGTGCTGCATTCGATGGTCCTCCGGGGCTATAGCAGGGACAGTGCTTTCATAGTGGTGGTTGTAACACTGTCCTTTTCAAGACAGACTTGGGTGGAATCTGCAGCCAATGGGGACACAGCTATGGGAACGGGATTCCAGAATGTTCGGAATATTAGACTCTCAGGTCCATAATCCCACTCTTGCTTAACTCCTGAATATACTTACCCCAGATGACATCCCAAGACCACCACTTCTAGCTGGGATTATTTGTCCAGTCACATAGAAGAGACATTGAAACCCTCTCGCCAACCCCCTGCACTGTCTAAGTAGATATTTTTCCAAGAAAAGTTTATAGCACCTTGCTTGTTCTTCCCTGAGGGCCATGACTAGGACCAGAGGACAAAAGGGCAGAACTAGGAACAGTGGACAGATGCTACATGGAGGCCAGTGCATGTCCAATGAAGGAAAGGACTTCCTGGCAGCCATTCCATTAATACCAATTTCAAAAGGGGCTGGTAATCTCACTGTCCCTGGAGCTATTCAAGCTCAGGCCTCAATGATTATTTACTGGGATGCTATAGAGAGGCCAGACTAGGTACAATTCATACAATGTAATGAGTCTCACTACCCCAATTCCCTGTGCTGTTAGTGAATTATTTACTAATTTATTACTTAATTAGCAATAGATTAATTGATAAACTCCTAGTTATACCATCTTACAGGTTCTGGCCTTTCTTGGCTTCTCTATGAAAAGAATGCCCACTGGAGGACTCCTGGGGTTAGGGGTTAGTGGAGAATCAGATAGAATGCATGACTTATGACTCATCTTTTCTGAGTTTTCTTTCCCACAGAATGAAATTTCTTTATAAAGCATAAGATGTGTATGTGTGTATGTGAGTATACAGTAGAGTTCACCTCACTAATGTATTATTGACTGGATTATGTCTTTTCATTTTCCATCTAGAATCTAAGGTTTTCTTCCCTTTTCACCTCCACCCAGCTGTGTTTTTTATCCTCCCAGAAATTCTAGCTCCAACACCATCTTTTCAGAAATTTAGCAGCAATTTCATGACAGCTGTTAACCTACGGCTCTCAGATGTGCTTGAGTTGAAATTTTTGTTCTTTGCTTTTTCTTTTGAAGTGCCAGTAAAGGATACTTCGAAAAGAACTGCACAATTTTTCAACACATGAGTACTGTCGGCTTCTTCCTATACAAACCTTCACTCATCACTCCTGTCAAATGCTGGGCCATCCACTCCTCTACCAAAGGAGAAATATATTTAGCCAACCAAAAAACATTTTCTTTGAACAGCCTTGGGGAATCTAAACCCATTTGAACAATACTTCATGAAGCAAGTGCCCAGCTTCCTCACAACAGCCCTGAGGAGTAGGCTGAGTGGATGGCAATTAATCTCCCCATTATACAGGGTGACAAACTGAGGGGCATGGAGGTAAAGTCATACTGCCAGGATATGGTGTGGCAGGACTAGACTCATGGAACACAGAGGCCCAGTCCACAGAGGATTTCCCCTTCGCCACACTTATTCATTCCTCCGACTCACAAATGAGCATTCGACACTGCTCCTGTCATCATGACAGAAAGCAAAAGGGCAAACTGCTACAACAGTATGACAAAAGCAGTAGTGTGGGACCCATTGAGGGCTTGAGATGTTCACTCATGGAGTGCAGAGCGCAGATACAGAAGCCCACAGAAGCAGGCAGCAGTGACCTGTGCTTAACCAGAAGGGCTCAGCAAGAGAGTCTTGCAGAGATCAGAAGGAAATTCAGATGTTCCCATGGGTGCCACCTGCAAATCTTAAGATTGCTCTCCTTGGGGACTCTGTTTCCTGAGTCAGTCTGAAGCTCAGTCCCACACCACTCAATCAGGCTCTCTGGAGTTGGGGCCCAAAGATCTGCACATGACTCCTTTCACACTGAGGTTTAGAAGCTACTGTCATCAGGGAAGTGAGTGACTGACTGCCACAAGAGCTGGGGTCCCAGAGGGAGAGCCCTGACGGTGAGAACGGGACAGAGCATCCCGTCTCAGACACACAGGGCCACAGACAGGACCGAGACCAGCGCTGTGTGGCCTGGGCAGTGAGTGCTAACAGCCAGCTGGAGCTTCACTTCCTGAGGTGCATGAGGAACATGCCAGGCTGAGGTGGGATTTTGTTTGTTTGTTTTTCATTTTCTTTTTCCAGGCTGTTTTTTGTTTTTTAATGAATGCTGTAGATTTCCCCAGGGCAAAACATAGAAAACTGATAGAAATTAGGCTTTCCTGTGTTTCTCTTCTTGGTCCTAGAGCCTTTCTCCTATCTCTTCCTTTGGTAGGTCCACTCCATATGGGAAGGAGAGAATCTGGCAGTCTCAAAGGAGGTGTGGCAGAGGCTTGCCCACTTTACTCAGCCTCTTTGCCCCACTCCCCAGACTTCACTGTGAATCCCACCCCTCAGAGTCACTTACCATTCCTATCACCCCTGAGCCCTTAGTCAGCTCTTCTCATGTTGCTTCCATCGTTTCGTCGCTAAGTCGTGCCCGACTCTTTGCGACCCTGTGGACTGTAGCCCACCAGGCTCCTCTCTCCATTAGATTTCCAGGCAAGAATACCGGAGTGGGTTGTCATTTCCTTTTCCAAACTGAACCCAGATTTCCCGAATTGGCAGGTGGATTCTTTACCACTGAACCTCCAGGAAAACCAGCTCTTCTCATAGTATTTGACATATATTGGGTTGGCGAAAAAGTTCATTCAGGTTTTTCTGTTACAGAGTTTGGAAAAACCCAAACGAACTTACTGGCCAGCACAATACGTTGCTCTCCAGCAGTCTCACCTGCAAAATGGGGACATTAATTAGGCTCCTTGTGTCATTAGAGTGTGTCTCCTACATATGAATGAGTTCCACTCTGACAGCGCTTTCATAAGTCCAGTTTGTTTGTAAGGCCAACAAAGTTAGCCTAAGTCCCCAACTATCCGCTATACAGTCAGTTATAAAGGACCGTGCTGTAACAGGCTGGTAATACTTTTCACACAAATAATGCACAGTAAACAAACAAATAATAAAGAAAACATTTTAAATCTTACAGTACAGTGCCTTGAGAAGTATAGCAGTAGAGTGGCACAGCTGGGCTCATTCGTGCAGCTTGAAGGTCTGTCTGTATTTAGGGGACTTACTATATGTATCTAGCAAAGTCTACTCACCCTTCAACACTCATCGAGGTCACGCCCCCAGCGGGGTCTCCTCTGGCCTCCCCCTTTCCAGAGTCTGGCTTGACCACCCTGCTGGGTTTTCCCACAGTCCCCTTTGGTGACATCCATCCACACACTCTTACGGTCTAAGTAGAGGTCTGTCTCCTCTCTGGACAGGATCTGGGGCTCAAGTGACATCATGCTGGGGCTCTTGACACCGGTTGGGCACCGCGGCCTGGGGTCACTGCCTTGAGACCCCCTGAGGGCACCTCCTTTCTGGCACTCCTCACAGTAGAGGGCACGGTATTGGCCCCTAAGATTGAGGGGACAGGGCACCCCAGGACCTTAGGCATCAAATTCCCCCAAATGCGTTAGGAGAGAGAGTGGAGGGCTATCCACTCAGAGTGTGTGGCCCTTCTGGACCTGGAAGCATGCAGCTACCCCTCCTCCCCCCCCCGGCCCCAAACCACTGTGCTGGCTGGAAACAGCTCCCTCCTGGGTGGCCAAAAGGGCTGAGGTACAGAGCTTTCCCCTGGGTCTCCAAAAGCTGTCCTGACTGGCACAGCCTGGGCACTGGGCCTGCACTGAGGGCCTCGGGGGAAATGGAGGAGCCAAGCACTTGCTAGCCGGGCTTTGGACCTGGGACAAAACCCAGCTCCAAGCTTAATTAAAAAGAGTGCTTAATCCCTCCCCCAACAAATGCAGATCTCCCACAAAGGAGAACAGGAACACCAGTGGCCAGGAAGACCCGAAGCCTTACAAACAAGCACTTCGGGCTGAGCAGGGCAGCTCCTCTATGATCTAATACAATGACTATTGTCCAAGAGGGCTGTTTTTCCATGTTTTTGTATCCTTTTCTTCACATTTTCTTTTGCCACCTAATTTCATGCATCAGAGGTCAAAAGACAAAAGGTCAGGCTTGGTTTAGAGGCAGGAAACTCCCCACCACCAGGAACGTGTGTCCAAAGGAGTGCTTTGAGGCACCGGCAGGTTTCCATCCCTGCCTAATTCTCTTTTGTCATTTCATGGGGTTCAGGAGTCTACGTGCAAATTGCATGAGACACGAGACACCAACTGCAATACCAAACTAGGGAAAAAAGTGCCCCCTTTCAGTTCACCAAGCTGGTTCTATCTCATACCTTAGTTTTCAGAATTTGTACCTAACAAGAAGCCCATCTTTGAGCTCTCTGTCTGCCTATGCACAAAAGAAGCCCCCCATATATATTATAACTACAATATATATAAACATATGATGTTAATACAGAATCTGGATATATATTTCTTAATTTTTTTTCTGGGAGAATTTATACAGATGTTGCCAGAAAATTACCAACACTTGTCCTAAAAATTGCTTTCATTGAAATTTTAGCAGCACTTTAATATGAATAATTTAGTATGATTCTTTTCATATGAATAGTTTGTCCTAGACCTCCAATCTTTTCAACGCTCCACTTTAGATTCTTCACCACTAATAGTGGATTGTTAGTTTTCTTGTGTTATGTGTAGACACTTCTGTCAATACAGAAGAATACAGCATCATGATTTCCCATTAGAAATATTTTCATGATTAAGGGGGAAAACAACTTTCTCATTCTATTCTATGTTCATAAGCTCCTCATATCAACTTGATATGCCAAATGACTTTCATCTGCCTGAAAATAAATTAGGGGACATCTTTAATTTTTCTTACTGCTGACAATTTTTTAGTCAACTGGCATTCAGCATATGAAGGTTTGGCTCCCACCTCAAATACAAAGTAAAAGAGAATAGAAGCACTTTGGGGAAGTGTCTCTGCTCCCTTCAAAGGCCCTTTGGACCTAAACCTAGCTCCTTTCCCCCATCTTATTCTGGGTTGAGTCGTGGAGGAAGTTGCCAGCAAATAACTGGTCAATTTGTTAAAAACAGGTAATCAGCAGCAAATCTGGAAGAATTCTAGAGCACACAGTTTTATTTCAGGCATGCTCTCAAATCCAGACTTTTTATCCTGCCGTCCGCTTTCCTCTCCATACAACATCCCCTCAAAAGAAATAATAAAAATCAGTCCAAAACCTGCCACAAGACTGAAGTACTCACTTGGCAATTTTCAAGGTCACCCTACAGGCTCCAGGGAAAACACCCCACTCTTGCTGTGATCCTCTGTCACAGCTCTGAAGTTATTACAGAAAAATGGAGAATGAAGCAAGCGAGAACATTAAAGGGCCTACTTACAGGGGCTCTTCACCTCCATTTAACATTCTGATCCGTGTCCAAAACTGTAAGAATTGTTTAACCCGTGCACACACTCAAAATCGCTTGTGAAGTAGGCTCCTTTATGTTCCTGTACTTCATGGAATCAAATTATATCACATTAAAATGTTATTAGTTTAAAACATATTAAATAAATGCAAGTCCGGGTTGGCACATGAATATTTAAAGCTCACATTACATTACTCGGAGAAATAGCAGAAGAAAAAGGGGGTGGGGAAAGCTAACAGTTCATCGTATAAATATTGGTAGAAGTTAAACATCCTCCATATAAATTTTCTTTGGCAAAATATGATTTTATTACTTACAAATCATGGTATTGTTAAATTTAAAAGGATATATAGGAAGAAATAAACTGATCTACACTGTTTTCAATCTTAAATAATCAGAGTGACAGTAAATCTTTTCAGTGTCCCGTTTTGGGTTCTTAGCTAATATTACTGGGTTGCTGGGACGTGTTGGCAAAATTTAAATGCAACTGACTCCCTGTTTCCCATATTCATATAATTGTGAATGTAATCACAGGATAGTGAATTTTATCTCTGAATTCTCCAAGAGTTGCCCTCAAATCGCGTCCCTGTATGCAGCATTCACTTGACGTCTGCCATGTGTACCTGTGCGTTGGAAACCATTCATGAAACTGAACTGAGTCGATTTCAGTTGAAATGAACCCATTCAAATGACCCGAGTCTGCGCTGTTTGAGGCTTCTCTCAATAACACTCCTAATTAAAGAAAGAAAGACAGTAAAGTAAAGCAAGACTAGCAATAACCCACCATGAGCCTCAGATCCCTAAAGACAACCCCAATCGGGTTTTCTAGCACTACGCCTGTGTCTCTGGGTGAAGAGCCGCTAGCACATGGTGTCCCAGCGAACCAGAGTTCGAACCAGCAGCCAGAGTTCGAAGCCCTTTTTGTGCAGAGCACCCCAATGCCAGTAGTAAAGGGTGCTTCAACCCAAACTATTCTTCAGCCCTTTTGCACCGCGGGCACCGCTGGAAAACCGGCGTCGGCGGCTGGCCTGCGCTGCGCGTTTTTTGCGCTCTGCGGCCGGGGAGTTAGTTGCCTGTGAAGAGGCGCCCCCATTCACCCGGGCGCCGCCCCTAGGGAAGCCCCAAGCTTAGGCCGTACGGAATCTACTCGTCCGGACTTAGCGTCCACTCTCAAGCCTGACACCATCCAGACCCAGCAAACGCAGCGGGGCGGGGCTGGGCTACGGCGGCGCCTCCTGCGGAAGGTGCGGTGCCACGTGCGCGCAGCACGGACCCCGAATTCGGCGAGTTCCGCAGTGGCCTCAGCCGCTCCCAGAACTGGGCCCCCAGCTTTAGGGCGGGGCCTCTTCCTAGCTACTGGGCTGGTTGTCGATTCCCATCCGCCCTCAGGGTAGGCTCCAGCCCAGAGCCACAGGGCCGGAGTCGTTCCCCGCGGCTGCTCCCAGGGCTCACGCAGAGAGAGGCCCACCGGCGGACCGCGGTGGGCCAACCTTTCCTGGATTCCGGGCTGCGGGTCTCGGGGTGGCGCTGGGCAGAAATCGAGCCTCAGTCTTGGCTCCACAAACCCTGGAGTCTTCGGGTGTTTTTTGGCCGCAGAGCAGAACCTAGACTCCTCACCTCCCGACGCCGGCCTCCCAGTCCCCGGGATGCAGCGTCTTAGCTGGAGGGAAGCTCGCTGTGTGCCTAGGCCAACCTCTTCTGCGACTCTTCCTGTCACTCTGTTCTCGGTTTCTGCTTTCTCCCTCTCTCGGAATGCCAGCGCGCGCGGGGGGCCTTGGAGGACTCTCCGCACCAACCCATTTCCTGGGTCTCCAATCTACCTTTCCGCACAGTCTTGTCTCTACCTCTCCAGATTTCTCTCTCTAGAGATTCTCCCCGCACTTCCTCGCCGGTTTAGCCAGTAGGTAGATCGCTCTGCCTCTCTAAATTTACCTCTCCTTTTCTCCCCGCTGTAGCATTAAACAAATCCAGGTGTTTCGAGGTTGAAGAAGTTCCGGCGACGTGGAAAGAAAGAAAGAAAGAAACAAAAACCCTTATTGTGTCCTTGGGACAGTTCCGGTCACTACAGTTTGGCTTCCCCTTGAGATGGTGCCAGCGCTGATTCAGCCACGCAGGCCGCTGCTACCGAGGCGCGGGCTCGCTCGCTCTCTAGCTGAGTATGCCTATGTTTGAGTGTGGATTTGTGTGTCGATGGTGAACTGGGGCAAGCTCTCCAAACCGAAAGCTGAGCGGAGTTGGGTTTCTAGGATTCTAGGGCTACGGGCAAGTGAGATCGGGGATTTTTCCGGGGCCCAGATGCCGATGTGCGCCTAGACTCGGAGCGCCCGTAGCCCCTTGTCCAGTATCTCTAGGGCCGCAGCGTTAATTCCGGGTCCCCCGAAGAGATTCGCCACCTTCTCTCCGCGGCAGGGAGCGTCCTTCGGTCCAACGCCGCGAGAATCCGGGAGGTCCGAAGCAGGCTGGCCAGGCACAAGGGGAGGTCGATCCACAACGGATAGGGTGGGCAAAGAGGTGGCGATTGGGCCTGGGTACCCCAAGTGAAGGGGGGGGCCTGTGAGTTATTCTGGGCACTGGTGCCACACTACCGGCGGGGTTACGAGTGAGGGCGGGCGCCCCCTCGGGAACGCACGTTTGTTTCGCTTAGGTCTGGAGCGCTCAGAGTACCACGCGGTGGTGCCGGGGTCAGGTATTTCCGAGCACCACGAATCCAAGGCTCTTGGTGCTTGGCCTAATCCTCTGCCTTTCCTGGTTGAGAACAGGAATGAAGTAGTGATCAGTGTCCCCTCCCTAATCACACGCCCCCACACAAAGCTAAACACACACGCAACACTCACCAAAGCATCCCACAAACACAAAAACTGAAGCCAACACACGAAAACATAAGCCAAAACCTTCCTTAAACGCACTGCA
This sequence comes from Odocoileus virginianus, assembly GCF_023699985.2. Taxonomy (NCBI): domain Eukaryota; kingdom Metazoa; phylum Chordata; class Mammalia; order Artiodactyla; family Cervidae; genus Odocoileus; species Odocoileus virginianus. The sequence continues at coordinate 2,150,906 of NC_069691.1, forward strand.
CATAAAAACAAAATCAAAATCGAAGAAAACGAAACATATACAAACACGAAATTCACCTAACGCAGAACACACAAACGACACCCACTAGTACAAAATCAAAAAAACATCAAAACACCGCGCAGAACGAACAGCCTTTCAAGCGACACACAAAACGACGGTCTACAAGGACAAAATACAATACGCACACGGAAATCAAAACACAAGACAGAAAACAAAATCCACCCCAAAGACCAAAATTCACAGAGCAAAACCCGCAAAAATGAAATCCACGAAAAACCAACACGCAAAACACCAGCAACAAAAGACTCTCAGATAATGAAAAGAAAACAAACAAAACCAAAACAAACCTTATAAATAGAAAAAAACCCAACAACAACCCAAACAACTCCCGTGCTCAGCCCAGGGTGAAATGTCAATTCCGGGAGGGCTTTAGGCGCTGAAGGCCGCTCCTCCCCGGCTCGGCCTCCCCGCGCGGGCTAGGCGGGAGGGCGGGACGGCGGGAAGCAGGGGCTGGGCCCGGTTGCCGAGGGAGAGTCCAGCGCTCGGAGGTGCCCAAAAATCTAGTCTCCGGGGCAGGGACCCGGACCCGTAGGCTGCAGGAAGAGGCGGCGCAGGGGGACTGCGCAGACTACTTGGGGGGATGGGGTGGGGGAGGGGGCCGCCGGGGAATCCACAGCCACGTTTCCGATTGTGGTGAAATCGGCTCAGTGGATAAGTGATGTCCGGTTCCCGCGCCCCCCGCCCCCTTTTTCTCGAGCTCTGGGCTCTTCCCCCTAGGTTGCGGCCCATCCTCGTGACCACCCCCTCCAAAAAACAAACAACACTCTGAGGACGGCTCACTTTTGGAAACTGCATTGTCCGGCAGGCCAAGAGTCCTCCTGCGGATCTCTCCCCCGCCCGCAGAGGACCTTGCCCCTGCGACCACCCCGCAGCGGGGCCCCACGGGCTTCCAGTGGCCAAGCCAAGCAGCTGGACTCGGGACTTGGGACTAGAAAGGGGAGGGAAGTCTTGAGCCCGGGCCGAAGAGAGCAGGCTGAACATGCCAAACCTTTGCCCGGCCTCTCTCGGGCTGATGTCCCCTCTGAAATCAAGTCTTGGGGCTTCCGGACACCGCGACGGCTCGGGGCCGGCGGGCCAGGGGATTCCACTTATGGGCCGGGGTAAGGTGTCCGGAACTCCCGACAACCCTCGGGACCTCCTGAGTTGGTTCTGCTCAGCGCCGGTTCTCCCAAGAGGAGGCCCGGATTTTATCTCCAACATTTCACAGCTTGCCGTCTGTGCTCCCGTCCAGGATGGGACAGGGTGTGTACTGGGGTGTTTGGGGGGTTCTGGCTCTGCCCGAGACTCAGCAATAGTACTACAGCTGCAGATCGGGTCGGGGTGGAGTGGCTGAGAACTCCAGGGGGCGGGCGCCGCCCTAGGGGTGACTCTGAGGAAACTGGAACGCCTCTCTATGCCTGGCAACACTGCTTGCCTCTAAAGCCCTTCCAAATTGCACCTGCTTGGGAGAGTGGCTAGTTTCTTAAAAAACAAAAACGTGGCCTAAATCCTCTTACGTGGAAGGGTTTGCACCCACAGGGGTCACCGGCCTCGCGCACCGAACAGGGGGCCACGACACCCAGACTCAGAAATTTGTAGAAGTTGTGGCCGCGAGGCCAGGGCTCCCGGCTCGCCTATGGTCGGCCCCTTGCCGTTAAGAGTGTAGGCTAGCGCCCGGCTCTGTTGAAGCCTTCCTTCCCTCCCCCACCAGCCCCCTATAAAAGTCCAGGGCGGCGCGGCGGCGGTACTGCGGTTCTCCCGGCCTCCTGCGCTGCTCCGGCCCGGCTCGGCCCGGCCCGGCCCGCCCCGTCTGGCCCGTTGAGCAGGCAGGGCCGCGGAGCGCGGACACCCTTTCCCAGTTCGGGGCCTGCAGTGCGGGGCGGCACGCTGGGGGCGCGGCGTGTCTGGGGACATCTTGTGATGTTGGCGAGAACAGGACATGATCTCACATGGCGAGAAGCTCTTTAGTTCCTTAATCATTTCACGGTGCCTTCGGACGCTTTTTTTCCACCTAAAACGTTTAGTTTCAGCTCAGTGATCAGCTACCCCAGCTCGGCGGGGGAGCGGAAGGCTTGAATTATTCCGACCTGTGAGCGGCCCCTGACACCAAAAAAAAAAAAAAAAAAAAAGCACAAAAAAGTGGAAACTTTTTTTCCCTGTCCATTACATCAAGTTCTGAAAAATCAAAATGGATTTAGAGAAAAATTACCCGACTCCTCGGACCGGCAGGACAGGTAGGACCGCGATACGCGCTCTAGGCTTGCTAACTCAAGAGACCCAGCGGGGCGCTGGTCCTCAGACACTTCGGCCCTGGGGGAGGGGGTGCGCCTCATTTTCGCAAGGATTTTGACTGCACGTCTGTCTGCGGCACGTTTCTCTTCAACGATCTGTTCACACACTTCTGCGTACTGTTTGTGAGTTTGCGTGTGTTTTTCTCTATTTCTGAATTTTCATGTGGATGTTTATCTGGAGGTCTGAAAGTTTGGGTCTGTGTGTTTACATAGGGGCTCAGAGTGTGCATGAGTGACAATGACAATTTGTGTGTCCCTTTATATATATATGTATATGTACATATATATGTGTATGTTCATATATATGTATGTAGAGGAAGTGTGTGTGTTGGAGATTCTATGTGCGTGTGTGTGTATTTATATTCATGAATCTGTTAGTATTTGTTTATGAGTTGCTGTTCCTGGGTTCTGTTCTTTTGAGTATCCAAAATGTATGTCTATGCGTGGCTATATATGTGTAAAATTTTGACGAGTGTCTGTACATCTAATCCTTTAAGGGTCTGTGTTCGCTTGTCACAATTCAAGTGATTCTGAAAGTAAGAATAAGATGGTTACACTGACCCCTCCATTTTTGGATGTCAGCCACTTTTTACTGGGCATATACCCGTGTATACAAAAGTGCCTGCCTCTAGACACAAAGATAGGTCTGGGACCTGTGGGGGTCTGTTGTACTAAGCCTGCCATCAGTCGGGCTCAGGTTCCGTTGAGTTGAGAGAACGGAACCTGTGATGTACACTGTGGTGTACACTGCTTCACTCTGTAGGTACTATTGAGCCTACCATTTATACAAAAGGGTCTTCTGTTGCAGGCAAAATCCTGGCAGGTGAGAGGAGGCAGCCTACCTATAAGCTAGTTGTGACTTTCCTAGGGATCCCCAGCCTGCCTTAACTCTTACCTAGATAAGCCTCTGACACTGGTGTGTGTGTGTGCGTGTGTGTGTGTGTGCACGCATGCAATGCCCAAGTTTTATCTTGTGGGTGCCAGGAAGAGAGTGAAAGTAGGTGGACCCGTGTGTCTAACTGGGGCAGTTATACACCTCTGAACCTGTATATGCACAGGCAGGCCTTTCTGGCACAGAGCCGGATGTGCCTCCCACAGTTCCAGGCAGTGGGTAGCAGTGGGTGTTTATGTCGGAGAGGAGGTGGCAGGCTGCAGGAAGCTTCTGTCTGCCCTGAGGTAAAAGCCAGGTATGGTTGCCTCTTTCACTCATTAGGCCAGAAGAGCTAAACTCCCAACCAAATACACTTCTGGCCCTGACAGAACTCCATTCCCCATATCCCTGTGGTTCTGCGAGTCCCTACCTCCACCTTCCCTAAGTAGGGGTCAAAAAGGAGAGAGGTGGGGGGTGAACTTGTATCTCGAAACCCAGGACAATTCCCTAGGCTTGTATGTGTTTCGAAAATCAGGACTGAAGAGAAGTGAGGGCAGAAATCTAAGCGGCAGGGAAATGAAGAAGGTCCCCCAGGGTGGCAGCGCAGGAAAGGGAACCTGGAAACCCCCTTTGCTCCACCCACTCTCCCCACTACTCCCAGTAGGTGAGACTCCAGAAGCATCTGCACTGGCGACTGGGGGGTGTGCATGTGCTGGGAGCGGGTCAGAAGCCTGAGAGGGTGCTCGAGAGGGTCTGTGTGGCTGGCCTGGCTGCCTCTCTAGACAAGCTGTCTACAAAGACTGTAATTCATGGCGGTCGATGGGCTCTTTGATTAGTTCAATCGCCTGAATAATCGTTTAATCGATAAAGCATTTCCTTCCTCTTCAAGACAGGCCTGGGTGGGGCTGGGGCCCGCAGGCCTGGCCAGTTTAAAAATCTGGAGAGCCACGCCCCTCTTCACCTTTCGGTTGGATGAGGGCCCTGCCTGGGAAAGGATGATATCTCAGGTAACACTACACTTGCGTCTGTCTTCTCCAGCCCGCATCACGGCTGGGGAATAAAAGAAAGCTGAGAAACTGCCCAGGTTGGGGGCGTCCAGGTCTAGTTTGGGGATTTCTGCTTGGGTGTCTCCCCCTCCCGACTTCAAGGCTTTTTATGGGTTGCTTGATGGCCCTTTACGTCCTTCAGAACTGTATTCCATGCCTGCACTCAACCTCACTTTCCCCATCTGAACGATGGGGAAGGCATATCTGGTCTTCTAGCTTAAGTCAAAGATCGGGTGAGATCCTACCTGAACAAGGAGCCACTTAGGCATATTCTTGTCGAGCCTCTTCCTTGTGGTACCAAAAAAAGGGAAAACTGAGGTCCAGAAAGGGGCAGGGACTTATTTGAGATCACAGAAGGAAGTATGGAATGAGTAGGACTGGAGGGTAATTCTTCCGCCCTTAAACCTCTTATTCTTGCTTGAAAAGGCAGTAGAGCCCCACGTGCCCCCCACCCCCCCTTGGAGAAAAATGACAATTAGGCAAGTTAGCTGAGGTCGGGGTTAAGGAGTCCCAAGGCCAGGGAGAGCAGGGTAGGCTGAACACTGCATTTGTGGACTTCGGCACCAATTCCCCTAGCTCTGGAATGAGCCTGGTGGAATAATACCTTCTACCCATGGATCTTCATCTTTCAGAAGATGAAGGAAGCTGAGGAAGCTGAGCCCTAGGAAAAGCAGGAAGCACCTTTGGGATAAATAAAGGTAGTACCAGAGTTCTTGGCCTTTGAGGTGTGGTGGTAATGATAAAAAAACTTGACAAAGGCATTTTACACAGTTTTTGAAAAATATGATTAAATTCTCTCCTTTTCCTCCCACTTCAACCTTTCTTACAAACAGACTTGGGCCAAGCAGAGTAGACCTCTGATCCAGGAGAAAGGAATCATGCAGGAAATGTCTCTGACCCGACTTGCTGTGTAACTTAGGGTCAGTTGCTTTCTCTCTTTGACGCTTTTAAAATGAGGATTAGGAGGGACCCACCAAGTTAGGATAGCATCGCTCAGGCGTCTCTGGCTTTCTGGAATTGAGCAACCAATCTGAGCCCTGTAGGCCTCGCTTTACCCAAAGCAGGAACAGGGAGATGGGCTGGACTTGGGGCGCAGGAGTCAATCTTAGGCCCAGCGAGTGCTCTAGCAGCCCCAACCGGCAGGCACAGCGGGGTGCGGGAGGGGCAGGCCCCGGAGAAAGCAGAAGGGTGGGGGGAGAGTGTTCTGGGTACAGTCAGGTTTGTGTATGGAGACTGGGGTGGCTGTTCCTCTGAAGGCGGCTTCTCAAACATTTTTCTGAATGGGCTTTCTTTCAATAGCAAAACTTTCAAAGGCAATTTGATTTACACAAATTAAATTTCTTTCTGGAAGTTTTTCTCTCCCCATCTCCTGCCTCCTTCACTTAGTATAGGCCCTAAGTCGTGCCTGGGGAATGAAACCGCAAGGCTGTGGCATACAGCAACACCCTACCGCATTCAGCACAGCAGCTTAGAGACCAGCTCCCTGATAACTTGTCTCTCCTAGACCCAGACTTGTGAGCTGGGAAAGCTTTTGGAGGCAGGACGAAGGAGTGGTGCTAGTCTGGCGAAGGAATTGCTGTGTAATTCCAGGATAGTCAAGTAACTTTTCTGGGCCACCGTTCGGGGTGAATTAGGTGGCCAGGGTATCTGATGGTGCCTCTTGATGTTAGAAGTTCGGGGAGGCCGGCCCACTCAGGCGGCTGTGAATAATCTCCTATCTGCAGGGACACACCCTCCCCACTGCACCACAATGTGGAAAGGGGGCTGCTGTCGCAGCCCAGGTTAGGTTGCCCAACACTGTCCAGAAGCCCAAAAGCCTTCTGTGCGAAATGGAAATCTGACCCATTCCTGTTTGAGTAATATATTAATGTGCGGTTCTAGTCAACCCTGGCAGTGCTTTGGTGGGAGATTCGGTCCAAGCCGCACTGGTATCAGAAGGAAAACCGGTTTGTATTGACATATCCTATCTGGGTTCCCTCCTCCTCCACCCCCCGCCCCCCCCCCCCAAAAAAAAACAACTCTCCACAAGCCAAGAGTGGCTCTGGAGAAACCCTTCTGAGAAAGGTTTCTGGTTCACAGCCTTTCCTCTATCCCGGACATGCTAAGTGACCTTGGACAAGTAGCTTCTTGTCTTGGCTTCAGGTTTCATGTCTATAAAATGGGGAAGACATAGCCTCACGACCCTTTTAGCTGTAAGACTTTAGAATCTGAGTTTCCAGGCCTGAACTAGAGCAGGGGTGGAGGTGTCCCCAACTGCTTCCCTCGGGGCGTTCCCACACTCCCACCTCTCCGGTGGTTGAGCAGAACTGCTGTGTGAACTCTTAGTCCACTTTTGATCCATCAAGCGCCATTGGATGGAGTGAATGCGGGAACCCTAACACAATCCTGGTTCCTTGGGGTAGTTTCGATCTTCCGGCTCCTAGGCGAGGAGGGTGTGGTTGAAGATCAGGACAGGCAGGGTTCCAGACAAAGAAGAGATAATGCCGCCCCACCCCAGGGCCTATAGCAGCCTCCTGGGCCCCCAGAGGATTTCCTCGGTCTGTTTTCTGCAGCTGTGCCCTGGAGGGGTTGGGGACAGTGTCACTGCTGGAAACTTATCTACCCTTCAGGAGCAGCTGGATCTGGGACAGGAACAGAAGGTGGTTCCGAGGGCTGATCTGGTTTTGAGTGTGAGAAATTGGACAGAGGTAGAGAGAAGGGTAACTGAAGTAAAGAATGTCCTGGGAGTCCTCCCAGGGTCAGCTGGTACTCTGTCTTCCTTACAAGTCCAGGTCCAGAGCAGACATCTCAGAGCCCTTGTTTCAGTGGATTTATGTTTAATATTAGAAGATCATCGCTTGTGAATTTGAAATAGTGGGTCTTGGATCAACTCCCACGAGCTGTTGGGCAAGGGGAGTCTTCAGTTACTCTTCCTGTCCTGGGCGCCAGCAAACGTAGGCACTCACAGAACTGTGGCCTCCCGAGTGTAGAATGGCTATCACATGCTTCCATTTCAAAGTGCAGTTCCTTTGCCTTTGCCTCACACTCCTGAGAAACTGATTCTTGCTGGCCAAAAACCTTGCCTTTCTGGACCAAAAAAGGTCTGCTAGAAATTCACCCATTTTTGTCTTAAAAGCGACAAGAACCTCCCCAGGAGAGAAAAAGTCGGGTTTTCTCGACAACTGAAAGCTACAGCGTAATAGCAGGCTTAGCGCGACTGCATGGCCCTTGCAGACTGAATATGCCTATTCGCCCACTCTCATTAGCACTGGATGGGTCAGGGTTTATTTAGGTCTTGCTGCGGAGGCAGACTTGCCGATGCAGACAGAAGTCTTCAGCTGGGCGCATCATTAGCCCTCAAAGCATCTGGAAACTCCTGTCTGAGGCTGGAAATGGGGACTCGGGGCTCAGTGCTTGGACAGCCTTGCCCAAAGCCTCAGATGGACACCCCCCCACCCCCCGCAAAGGAGCATCCTGGTTACTAACTTTAAAGGATTGTGAGATGTTCCCCCAACCCCATGTCTCTGTCTATGGTTAGCTCAGAATTGAGAGTTCTTCCGTTAGAGCAGGGGAGGAGGGTGGATAAAGAGGCAGCAGCGTCAGCTTAGTTGGCGCTTGATAAAGTTTTGAAATATTTCCACTGGAAGGAGAGCCTTCATTAAAAACTAGGTAGGCCAACTCTCCTATTTTACAGATGAGGAAACTGAGGTCAGAACGGAGCAGATGTGCACACGCTACGTCTCCATTGCAAGTCTGATGGTGCTTAGATTGAAAGTTGGATCTCTACTGAGCTCCTTGTTTTCCTCCAACATCCGTTGTGTGTGTGTGTGCGTGTGCACACGAGCGTGTTTTCTGGAGACTGTTTCCCCATCCACACTCCCCACCCGCCATCCTCGCCTAGGCTGCCCTCAATTCCTCAGGGCATTTTAGGGTCCCAGTGCTGCGGCTGGGAGGTCAGGCTCCCGGCGGTTTTGCTGCGGGACTCTCCTGGCGCTGTGTGGATCTCCGACCCCTTCCCCCAATTTGCACTCCTTTAGGCCTTCGCCCCGCGCGTTTGTCAATGAACGTGGCGCCGCCGCCTGGGCCCCGCCCTCCATTCTCTCCCATTGCCCAGGTATCGGCTAATCAGGCGGAGCCCGCCGGTTGCTCAGCCAATGGGGTGGTGTCTCGGGTCAGAGCCGGCTGCCACTGCTCTGATTGGTTTGATGAAGCGTGATTGGCAGATTAGCCCCCGCCCCGCCCCCGCCCGGAGGGAGGCTGAGCCCCGGGCGGCGCTGTCCACACGCAGCGGGTCCTGAAAGCGGCTCCGGGGCGGCGCGGTGGCGCACTGTGCGCGCCTAGCAGGCGGAGGGCTCGCGCCGAAGGCGGCGGCGGTGGCAGCGGGCTGGCAGTCAAAGCCGACAGAAGCTGCGTCTCAGCGCCGGCAGTCCCGGCGGCTTTGGTCTAGGGGACCTTTCGGGCTCTTCTCCGTCCCTCGCTCTACGCTTGAGGTAGGCGCGGCGGCCGTCCCGGAAGAGGCAACTGAAAGACCTTCGAGCCAGACCACCCCCCGCCCCCACCCCCGAGAGAAAGCGGCGGAAGCTCGGAGAGTTGGTGGGTGCGAGGCAGATACTCCGACGAGGAGGAGACTATCGCTGTCGTCCCCATTCGTGGTCCCGGCGATGAGGGAGCAGCGGGGCCCGCGGGAACTTTGAAAGCGTTGGGTCCCAGGGTGTGAGGGCTGCAGGCTCCGAGGGACTCCGGAGTCTTGGCCCCAACGTCAGTGGCGTAAGCGTCTCAGAACCCGCCCGGACTCCAGCGCCGCCAGAGAGGAAGTTCTTTGCAACTTCGTCCGAGACGTCGGCGAGCCGAGAGGAGAGAAGCTGAAGCGGCACGTCCGAGCCCAGAGACTCAAAGCAGCAGAGAGAGAAAGGATCCGGTGGAGACAGAGGGATCGAGGAGAGACTCCAGAGGCAGCGAGGCCGCGGAACCAGCCTGGCCGCCCGCGGGCCTCGCTGCCCCCCGAGTGAAGTCAAGGGCTGTGTGTCCCACAGGCCTCCTTAGAGCCGCTCCTACCGGCGGCCGGGCGGGGGGGGCTCCAGGCGGTCCCGGAGGCGGGCCCCTGAACTATGCCCCCGAAGCTGCGGGTGCCTTGGCCGCAGCTACCCCGGACCGGGTGCGGAGCCGCCGCCTGAGCCAGCCCGGGAGGGAAGCCACCGGGAGTTGGGCGCACAGCTCCCGGCCGGACTGCACTAGCGCCGTTTCCCGCCTCTAGGCGCAGCTCTCGGCGATCTCCGGCAGAGCGGCTCTGAGAGAGGCCCCGAAGCTCCAGCGGTGTTTTCTGAACCCAGCTCGCACAGTTCCCGGCCTGGCGGCGCGGCTCCGTAGCCTCGCTGGGCAGCCCCTTGGCGCCGGGAGGCGGCAGCGTGGGCCGGCCTGCAGTCTGGAGCGCCCCGATGGAAATACACTGTAAGCACGACCCGTTTGCATCCATGCATAGTAAGTAGGCGGCGAGCTCGCTTCTCTCACTCTCCCGCCGGGATGGGGTTGGTGGTTCCATTCCGCGGGGCAGGTACTAAGGATGGGAGGACCCAGGACTTCTGTGACCGTGCTGTCAAGTTTGCGAAGTGCAGGGCTCCCAGGCAGGGGATGTGGAGCAAAGCGCATGGTCGACCCGGCCAGGCGCACCTGGCACCGGGAATCCCGCCTCCAGCAACCGGTAGTGTACGCAGCCAGTTGCTTCTTTTCCGGGGCTCTGGCAGCAACATCGCAGTGTGCCGGGAGAATCGGGACTCGGACCTGGAGAGAGCTTTGGGCCGGGCCAGTTAGAGGGCATGAAGTTGTAGGGAGAGGTCAGTCTGAGTCTCAGCGCCCGGCACCCTAAACCCGGTGGCGCCTTTTTAACTTATAGGGCTGATCAAGACTGGGGCTTGGAGGGAAAGTGGGGCCCCAGCAGTGCCTCTGGGCTTGTATGTCTGGAGGAAGAGGTTGCGAGCTAAGCAAGAACGCCAGGTTCAGAGCTCCAAAGGCATTCTGGAGTTGAGGAGTGGGATTTGAAAAATCAACGAAGTAACTGACCCTGAGCTGAGCTTCTGCTTTGAAGCCTCCAGTTCATACAGAGACCCTTAAAGACACTATCCAGTCCTTCTGTGCAGGACGCTTGCCTCATGATGGCTTCTCCCCTTAAAAACAAAACAAAACAAACAAAAAAAAAAGAAGCCAATTAGTCACCATTCAGGCGCCCTTGTCTTCTGAAAGACACCGCGTGTGTAGGAGACGGGGAAGGGTCATTTTGGGCGCAGGCGAGGCCAGGCGGCTGCCTGACCCGTCGGGATCTGCAGTTCACCCATTAGCACAGCCTCCTGTGAGATGAGCGCTCCTCTCACGGGTGAGTTAACGCCGGATTAGATTCGGAGATTTCGAGGAAATTCCAAGTGGAACGAATAGTATTTTCCTTCAGAGCTGCTGCGGAGCTGGGAGCAAGGCGCCAGGCTTTGGCAGCATCCAGCCGGGTGCCCAGCTCCGGCCCCCACGGGCCGCATGTTAGGGAGTTGCTTCCGCGCCGGGAGCCTTCAGAAAGCGCAGGATTCTGCTTACCTAGCCTTAGGTCCTCTATTTAACAAAGGCAGCCGAGACCCGGCTGGAGAGAAGGCGAGCTTTCCGGGATGAAGGTGTCCGTTCCTGCCCCGGAGGCCGAATGGCCTGGTAGGCAGGGAAATGCTGATCTAGGCTGTGGGGACTGGCTGCGGGCAAGTCAGTTTCTCTTTGTGTTCAATTTCCCGAGTCCGAGGTCATCCACCAAAGCCGTGGGGAGATTTTCGAAGAGAAGCCGCTAGCTCGGATCCCAGCCTAAATGACTCCTCACCGTTTGGGGCCTATGCCAAAACAGTTTTCAGTCCGTGGTGACCCCAGCGCCCCCAGCAGCCGTCTCCTGTACAGACTTAGCCGGGCTCTGGGGAAGCTCTGATCTCGCAGACTAAGCCAGAAAAGCAAAGGAGTTTCTGTCAATACTCTGAGAGGTGACCAAGCCCTTAGCTCGGTCAAGGAGCAATTTGAGGACAAAATGGGGAGGGCTGCTCTTGCGCTTCTATCCTTGCCCGTGGGAATCCACTCTCCCTTTCTGCACAGAGCCTGGCTGCCCAGAGGTTGTGCCCAGGCGCTCGGGCAGATAGCATCAAGACCTGGTGGTCTCAAGGCCGTGCATGAGGGTGAAGAAGGTAGCTTCTTCTAGGTGTGGGTTAGCCAACCGCTAATGCCCCTCTCTATACCTCCTCCGGCCTCTCATCTGCCCCATCCTTTGGAAGTGCTCCCTCCTCCCATTTTCAATTTTCCCTGCAGCACGGTGGGGGTTGGGCCCCAGCCCGCCTAGCTTCCAGAGCTGTCTTCTCTGGAAGTGCCCTTGGTCTTGATATCCAAAGCTATTTGTTTCTGTAATATAGGCTCCACTTTGGAGCCCCAGTCTTTTGAGCTTGAGTGGAGGAGTGCATAGTAGATCCTGAGAGGTTGCCTGGTAAGTAGGGGCTCAGACCAGGTCCCACCTTCTTATCTTTCTTCCTGGCCCTGACCAGTTTCTTACCACCCCAACTCCTTTCCCCTCTCGCCCACTGAAGCTGGGTGGCTGCCTTGGATAGCTGGTATAGGGGGAGGGGCAGGCACTGCCAGGGTGTGGGCTTCTGAGTCTTCTTGTCCCCACCCCCAGCTATGGTTACCAGTTACAAAGCACTTTTATAGCCAGTCTCCTAACCAACTGTCTTCTAAACTTTCAGCTACATCCATTTTACAGAGAATGGTACTGAGGTCAGAGAGACAAAAGGACTGACAGGAAATTCCCAGGGACAGTGCTGGAGGCAGTCTTTTGAGATTCAGGAAAGGGGAGAGAGAGGGATTCAGATTCCAGAGAGTAGGCAGCAGCCACCTGGATGGCTACACATAAGTAAGTGCAAGGCACTGTCTCTCTAATTTAACTATGTCTGTATCCGTGGCGCTACTGTGCCTGTGTGCCAGCCCCTATCGGTTCGAGAGTCCAGTAAGGTTTCATTCCTGCCCTTTCCTGTGTTTCTGTTTGCATGTTTGTGTGTCCCCTTGATTATCCTCTCTGATATTAATAGGAGGAATTTCAATGACCCTGTGGATCCTGGAGTTCAATCTACCGTTGAGTCAGCACAGACCCTTTCCCCAAGACCCTATGCCCAGACCTGGTCACTGGGGGTGTGGACAGGGGCGACCCTGGTGGGTAGCATGTTCTTATCAGGGCCTGAGGAGCTTCTGTGGAGGCCAGCCCCTTCCAGACCAGAGCCACAGAAGTCCCAAGGGCATCGGGTGTTCATCCCTTCCCCCTGCCCTCCCCTCCTCCAAACGCGGCTCTGTGAGCCCTGTGGGGGCGGGGCTGTGTTTCTCTTGTATCTGAGTGTCAGTTTCCTGGTCTTTGCCTTGATTTATTGCATCTGTCTCTGTGTCAGTCCGTGTCTCTCTGAAAATTCGACTTGGTCCTGAAAAGTGTAGCTGAGTCCGCGTCTCCCCCCAGCACCTCCCACGTGGTGAACCGTCACTGTACTCCAGTCTGTAGAAGTAGAGGCTGGGACTTGGCTTCTCTGAGGAAGTGCAGGGCAGGAGCTGGGGTCCAAGAAAACAAAGGTTCACCCCTCCGCAGATGTCCCCTTTTCTTCCAAACACCCCCTTGTTGGGCTTCCTCCGTTTTTCTCTTCTCTCATCTTGCCTCCCGCTGTATACACTACATTCACCTTTTCCCCTGCCTCTCTTTGCCCCATTCTGGCCAATCCACCCCTTTTTCTCCCTCTCCTCATTTCTAACCTGAGCTTCCCTTCTCCATACCCTCCCTGCTGTCTCTTCTCATTGAGTCTCTGCTCTTTGTACACTTTTTCTGGCTTCTTTCTCCATCCTCTTGCCTCCCTTCTTTCGGGTTTCTGGTTTTGCTTCTTTCCAGTCTTGGGGTAAGTGAGAGACATTGCCTTCTCAGATGACACTTTTAATTTACCAACCCACCCCCCCCTTGACATATTCTCTCAGAGGCAGAGAAGGCCACGAGTTTTTGGGAGCCTTTCCAGGAAGTTGGGGGTGTAAGGGGTCCCCAGGTCATCCTGGGTCTGGTGTCAGCTGTGGATACGAGGGTCAGACTCTGCAAGAGCACTGAAGCCCGGCCTTTGTGGTCAAGACTAGAGGGTGTGGGGACTTGCTGTCACCTCGATTGCCTCACCCTTGGGTTTTCCCCCATAATACAAATGGTCTCCAAAGATCACAAATGTCCTGCAGGACTGTTTTTGGAATTTAAATCCTCCAAAGATTGCTACCGTGTTTTGAGCAGAAAATTTAAATCGCCAGTAGTATAAGGAACAGGCCATTGCAGATGGCCCCAGTGCCTGGACTAATAGATTGTCTCACCAGTGTGCTAGGTGCTTTTAGCTTTCTTTTTGTCCTCTCAGTTTTTAATTTACTTGCTTCTTAAATCCAGCCTGTTATTGAAAGATCCATACAACCCTTTTTGATTAGGTGCTCCCAACTCCAGAACAAAGCTTTCTTAAGACCCTTGACCAAGAGTGGCTGTAGTCTTTCTGTTTTAGGTGAACTATGCAGTTGTGTTCCTAACTGTAAAATTCTGTTCAGGGTGGTTTTCCTTTTTCTTTTATCTGGAGTGTTTTAGAACAATCTAAATGATTAAAGCTCATTTTGAAAATCATAGAGAAATTCAGCTTAGAATTTGAGTTGAGTACTGTTATTATCTATAAAAAAAAAATTTTCCCCCAATGAAATCAGCCTGAGTTTGAAAATTTGGGGAAATATTCAATTTGGACTCTCATGGGAAAATTCAGTGAGTAGCTTTGGCAGTTTTTAAGAAATAGGTTATGTTATGGGTAGTTTTCTCCTCTATTTCAGATATTGTTCATGAACCTGGATAGTAGTTCAGTGCTGGGGAATAGCTGAGATGAGGTGGCTATTTTATGTTTTCGAGTTGGAGTATATTTGTGTGTGTGTGTGTGTGTGTGTGTGTGTGTGAGACCTCTGAGATGCCCTGGCTTCCCTGGTACAGCCCAGTCCCTGCAAAGTCCCAGGTTAAGAGAAGATTTCCTCTTCCTTGGTCTCTGAGCTGTCAGCAGCATTGGAAATTCTTGGACTTGGCTTCTGGCTTTTGACAGTTCTCAATGATGTCAGTCAGTGTCTGATTAACAGCTACAAGGTCGATGATGTTGCTACGCTGGATCACTCTGTGTTTACTGGTTTGGCTCTTCATTTACTTGGATCTCTGCTTCCATCCAGATGGACCTTGATGTTTTTACGAGAATGGAGCTTATTGGGAGGAGGAGATACTTTCCCAAACTCTTTTTACTTAAAGTCCATCCCAGAACCCTTGTACAACCTGGGACTCAGAAGCCTCCTTCGGCTTCTTTATTTTCCCTGAAGCAACATAAAGCTGCTTGTCAATTGTAAAACACTCCAAAAATTCCAGGGAAACTCCTTTATAACAAATTCTGATACAGTAGAGTGAAATGTGATCCTTTGACCTATTTCTTTTGTGTGCTCTGAGAGGGTACAGTGGTCAAGTCTGCATGTCAGCCTCACTTTTTTTGTTTTTTTGCCATCTTCATTGAGGTATGAGCCTCACCTTCTTAAAGAAAGGATTTTTATCAAGGCAGTGGTTTAGTTCTGTCTTGGCAATCTGCAGATACTATTAAAAATTTTTTTTTTAAATCCTTAGCTCTTGAATCAGATTGCTGATTTAAAAAACATTCCCCTGTCCCCAAGATCTAGGTTTATTAAAGTAATCCTTTTCACTTTTAGAGATATCTGTTAAAAGGGAAAGAGTTTCATTTTTAAAAATCTCTTTACATTTTATGTATTTTAAAATGTATTTTCTCCCTAGGATCTATCTTAGACCTCAGCATCATGTATATAATAAGTTCTGTCCCAAGTACAGATTGAGGTCTTCATATATTCCATTGTTTAGAAAAATTACAAAGAAAATGCTAGCAACTAACCGAAACATAGTATGAAGATGCTTACCATCAATAGCCCAACTGACTGGCTGAAGAAGGACAAAGGCTAAGGTGAATTTCAAAAAGCAATCTGAGGTGTTCATGTCGCCTGTGCGATCAGACCGCAGGCTCAAGATAGCCAGCCCGCTGCCATTTCTGATCAGAGGGACTGTGGGTCCTCAAAGCGGCACTTCTTCTCCTGCGTGACTGGTTCTAACCACCCTTTCCCTTGCCTTTTATTTCTGATCTGTTTCAGGACATGGAGGAGTGAATCAGCTTGGGGGGGTTTTTGTGAATGGACGGCCACTCCCGGATGTAGTCCGCCAAAGGATAGTGGAACTTGCTCATCAAGGCGTCAGGCCCTGCGACATCTCCAGGCAGCTTCGAGTCAGCCATGGTTGTGTCAGCAAAATTCTTGGCAGGTAAAGGCAGGAGCTTCAGGCTTCCCTTGATTTTTCAAATAATAACCTAAAACATGGCCCAGCAGCTGTCCGTGTGGTAGTGTCTTAGTGAGGATCGTGGTGGCGCTTCCACACGCACAGTACTTTGGACTTTGCAAAGCCCTTTTGAGGCCATTCAACTCGAAGTAACCCCAGGAAACCCTTGTGGCAGAGTGGGATGTCTCAGTTCGAAGGGGTAGCATGTTTTCTGAAAGCCTGGTGAATTATTCCTAAGAACCCAGGAATAAGAGGTTCTTGGGAAGTCCCCTTCTATATTTGGTGCCTGAGCAGTGCTGGGTGGAAAATCCACAAGTTATAAAATCACATAACCAGACTTCAATGTTTCATTTTAATGTTTTCAAAAAGCACATTCCATTTTTAAAAGTCAGCTGTCATTTTCAGTTCTGGGTTATCATCTAGCTTATTATTTTGGGTGGCAGTGTTTTCCTTCTATATGTTTTGTTTCCTTCATAGTGACAGGCATCCTAAATATATGTGAAATTAGAAAGGAAGCAAACAAATGAACAAACACCAACTCTCAAATTAGACAGTTGAAAGTTGCCACTTGACCCTGCAATTTGCTGCAAGAAAAATACCAACAATGCCAATTCTCCCAAAGGACTCTGTTGTCTCTTGATGCGCATGTTTATTTTCTTGGGTGAGATGGTCCAAGAAAGCTTGTTTTGAGATGAGGAGACAAATGTAGAGGGCAAAATGAGTGACTCAGATGCTTCCAGCCAATCAGCACTCAGGCTGGGAAGAGGCCTTAAGAACTCCGAGACCGTCTGCACCTCGCTGCACCCCAAAACCAAAGCCGCAAGTATGTTTCCAGGCAAGTGAAGTTGTTATAGGTCTGCGCTGGCAGCCAGGAACATTCTTGGGTTTAGCTGTCAGTACTCTCTCAGGATTTCTCTTGCAGGGCAGAAAACAGCCTTTGGCCTGTAGCTTTGTGTTATGGTCTGAGAACAGATGGCTGAGTGGAAAATAAATATTTTGAAGTATGTCAGTGCCATTGTGACTTTCTGCTTACTCTTTCCCACCTGCTAGAATTTAAGACATTCTCTCAGATGGAGGGAATAATAGTTTTTAAACTTGAGAAGACTTGCTGGAGGCCAAGAGAAGTTTCAGGGCCAGGGGTCTGGCAGCACCTTTAGAGACCATATCCCCCTGTTTACTCCTCATGCTCCCACCCGTACCAGTTCACCCCAGCCATGGAGGCTGTGCGCTTCTCTCTTGTTTAGCCCTCAGCGGCAAACAAGCCTCAGCCTGAGTTCAAGGAGGTGGGAGGACATCAGCATGGTATTCTTGTTAGAGAGTGATTTTAGGTAACAGGATGAGAATGAAAATTGAAAGAAAAAAGAAAAAACTAGAGGAGAGGGAGATAGAAAAAAGAAAAAGAAAGGAAACAGAAAGGAAATGGATTGATTCAAAAAGAGAAAGAGAAATAAAGACAAGATAGAAAGAGAAAGGAGAACAATATCTCAGATCATTTCAGCGTCAGACTTGGGGGGCTGAGGGATCTTAGATGTCTTCCTGGGAAGCCTTCTCATTGTACAGAGGTGGAGAGAGAGAGAGAAAGGAGGCCCTTCCTTTGTTTTTGCTGAGATGTCTTTGCTGAGCCGACATTTTGCTTGCTATTTGGAATCTTCTCAGAGCAAGATGCTGAGCCCTTCTCAGAGGGGACATCCAGATGCCGGGTCCTCGTGTTCTGGCGCCCAGGAGCCCCCCACACCTTCCTTGGGGGGCTGAAGGACACAGGGGCCCTCCCAGGCCCAGCCGGCAGCCTCCCGCGCCCCGGAATAGATTTGTCACTAGGTAGAGTGGCACTCGGAAGTTATGCGCCGCTCCGGTGCCTGGCCGTTTAAGTTGTCAACAATAAATTGGAATTTCATAGCTCATTATTTTCATAACTAAGAACCACAGTGGACAAAATGTCACTCTAATTAGAACTGCCTTTTAAGAAACAAGTTCAGCCCTAAAACAGTGTGACTGGGAATTTCTGAACTGGGCTTGTTCCATCCACTGATTTTTTTTTTTTTCGGTCACTGAAGAATTTGATGGGCACACATGGGGTGACAGATTGTGGAGAGCGTGTGGTGTGTGGTGGCCGTGGTTTTCAGAGGCTGCGTGGCGAGGCAGGCAGGGTCCCTGGGGCAGTCCAAGTCATCTCAGGAAGGTGGCGGTCTGCCAGGAGTGTGGCATTCAGTCCACAGAGCTCAAGGCTCTGGAGGGGCTCGAGAGGCAGAGCCCAGGGGCATGTGAGACCCATTTAAATCCATCCAGAAAGCTGGGCTGTTGTCTTCTTTCACTGAGGCCTGGCTGGGAGGTTCATGCCATTTGGAATTGGGTGGTATGTTACATAGTAATAAATACTCAGAGGATTTTAATCCACAACACGTGCTCTTTCTGTTTTGCAAAGCTTTTTCTTAACCACTCTGCATTTCTGTCTTCATGACAGCACTGCAAGGCAGGCCAGGCAAACATCCTCCCCTTATTATACAAATGGGATAACTGAGGTCCAGAGAGGCTGAGTGAGTTGATCGGGGTCACACAGCGAATTAGTGTCAGAGCCCCTGACTGGCATCTGCACCTCTTTACTCTCACACTAATGCTCCTTGCACCAAACCGCACTGTGGGTCAGTGGCTGTTGTTCATCTTGTCCTGTGTAAGGCCTGCATGGCTGTTTTGCTGAGATGAAAGGGCGGCTATTGAGATGAAAGGGTAGTCAGAATCCTCACTTGACACAGTTGCCAGTTGGGGTTTTCTGGAGTGTCAGGGCTGTCTTCTAAGTGCCTGGACTATGTGTCAGACAAAAGGGAGACAGAGACCTCCCGTGTTGGCACCATAGACTTGTATGGTTGGCAGTGCTCAGATGGGATGGATAGAGTCCTGGGCACTGCCACCTCCAGCCATGCAAGCGGGACAAGTACTGGGGGTGGTGAGGGCTTCATCCTGCCACCTCTCAGAGTTTCTGCATGAATATTGCAGTCCCATTGAGCTAACATATTTTGAGCACAGGGTGTTCTGTGTGCCCGAACTCCCATCCCAAGACAGTGCCTGTCCTAACAGACCCTCTGTGACTATTGATTGAATGAATAAGTGACAAAATGCACACGAAAATGCCTGGTAAACAGTAGAGCTGTCTGTAATTTCAGGGGATCTCTATTATTAGTACTAGTGTCATTTTAATTTTTATAACTAAAGCAGCAGCTTGTTCTAGTGGGAAGAACACTGGATTCAGAGTCAGGTTTGAAAGCCTGGGACTGTTTCTAAGTTCCAAAAGGGGGTTGGGCAAGGATTTAATCTTCTCATCATCAGTTTTCCCTTTGATTACATAAAATCTTGCTGGCCTCTCAGGACTGGTGTGAGAATCAAGATAATTCGAGAAAGACTCTGTAAACTTTAAGGCACTGTGCCTAAATAATGAGATGCTGTATTGTAGTAACAGATAATTTTCTGTTGTAAAATCGAAAGGATCTGCCGAATCTGCCAAGATTGCTATGTGCTTTGATTTAGATACTTTTTAGACTTCTGGCAAAAAAGTTTTTTCTTGGATATTTATTAAAACCTGTTTGTGATTAATAGCAGACTTTTAGCAATTATAGAAAGAGGGAGCATAGATTGAGTTTTGCTTTATGGTCCACAAATTTGTACATGACAGTCTTCTCAATGAAAAATAGAATTTGTGCATCCATATCACTGTTCCCAAGTTGTTTCTTCTATTTCTAGAATATTCAAGGCCCTAACCAGACTTACCCAAGCTGAGAATTTCAGCATCTCTTTCAATGTAACCAGTCATTGTCCTAAGTTATCTTTCCTACCCATCATAGACCCACCTTTGCTTACCTGTTGTAAACTCTTGTTAGGTTTAAATTTTTCCAGTCATTTCTAAAATGTCTTTTTTATTAAAAATTTTTTTTTCCAACTACAAGATAATCTCCTTTTCAAGAGGAAGTAAAAAATTCCTCTGTAAATGTTGAGAGAGACATCCAGTGAAGGCTCAGATTCAGAAAAGGAGTCAAGTGATTTTTTCCCCCTGAAATGATCTTTCATGGCATTCTTCTCCCTGGCTTCGGTTTTACTGTAAAACCCTGACATCCCATTTGCGTTAAGAGGAAGAGCTGATAGCATGGAAATGTCCTTAGAAACACCGATTTACCGCAGAGGAGGTCCCTGGAAGAGCTGCACTGACTTCTACTTGTTTGGGTTTTTTTTTTTTGATTGCTTGCGTTTTGACTTATGTGTAACTCATATTGCCAGTTAATTCTGGAATCCGACATTTTTAAAAATTTTATGCTAGGGTTATTGTTTTTCTCTTACGGAAAAAGATGTTGCATTTTAGGGGACAGTGTCACAGAAAGCAGGTGAGTCTGCTAGGGGATGGGAGAGCTGACGACTGAAAGGCACAGGCCACTTTCTGGGGAGATTTTAGCTCAGAAGGCTGGGCCACAGTCCCGGTTTGGCCCTGGGTCGTGAGTGACCCTGGGCAAGCCGTGTAACCTCTATGGGTCTGTTTTACGTCTGTAGATGGAGACCTGTTTGTGTAATCATTCACGCATTCAGTCATTCAAAACTGAATGTTGTACTCTAGAAATTCAAAATTATGTGTTTTAGAAGTGTTGTGGGGATCAAATGGGAAAACCAACTGGAACGCTTTCTGTGAACTATCAAATGGTAGATAAATGTGACAATTAATTAATTAAGGCTGAGCATTCTGACTAGCGCTATCCAATGGAAATGTAATGTAAGCCATGTAGGAGGTTTAAAATTTTCTAGTAGTACATCAGAAAAGGAAAAAGTAACAGGTACAATTACTTTTAATTGTATACTTTATTTAATCCAATATATTAAAAAGATGATCATTTCAACGTATATATAACCAATGGAAAACGCATTACTGAGATTTTGACTTTACTTTTATACTAATTTTTGAAAACCTGATATGTATTTGATGCTTAGAGCATACGTCAATTCAAACAGATTACCTTCCAAACGTTCAAAAGCCACATACATGGCTAGTGGCTACATACCAGCCAGCACAGATCTGGGTATTTCCTGGACAGAGTAGTCCATTATTTTGTTACCAATGTCCATTTTTCTAGTTTCTCATGGCTAAGCTCCTTTCTCCTTGGGTCGTAGGTATTATGAGACAGGGAGCATCAAGCCTGGGGTAATTGGAGGATCCAAACCAAAGGTCGCCACACCCAAAGTGGTGGAAAAAATCGCTGAGTATAAACGCCAAAATCCCACCATGTTTGCCTGGGAGATCAGGGACCGGCTGCTGGCGGAACGGGTGTGTGACAATGACACGGTGCCCAGCGTCAGTTCCATCAACAGGTGAGTGGCTGGTGCCTTTGGGAAGCTGAGGGTCTGGGTGGGGTGGGAATGCTGGTGGCTATGCACGTGCCTTTCCTGGAGATCTGGTCTCTCCTTTCACCAAGACCCCATAGGGATTATCAGTCAGGAGGGATGAGCACAGGACTGGATGGTCTCTCTATCACTCTTCTCTCCAAAGTAGGCAGAAGTCCTAAGCCCAGGGAGAGGAGGCTATGCCAGCACCCGGCTGCTGCAAATTTTTCTGACTCCCGAGTCATTTCCATTACTCCCTCCACTACCTGCCTCTGCATGTGGAGCACTCAACAGTGAATTGTCCTGTTAGGTCTTCACAAACGTCGCTTACCTTGCAAGCCAGTCCCCAAGGTTAGCACTGGCCCACCTCAGAGCTTCCCAGGAGGAAAATCTTTGCCTCCAGTTTGGGCAGAGGTTGAGGTACTGAGTGTGGGGAACAGAGCCTGGACTTGCAGTTGGGAGATTTCAGCTCCTTTCAGATTTGCCAGGCCTGCCACAAACTCATAGTGTGACCTTGGCAAGGCTCTTCCTGTCTCTGAGAGCCCGGGATCTGGTGGTACTGATATGGGTCTGTGATTTCCTAGAGTGATATCCAGAATGCTAAGACACTGTGCAGTTAGGGGGTTGCCTTCTCCTCAGTTGCCCTGAATCTCACCCTTGGACAGAAAGAACCAGAGAGACACCTTAAGTACCAGGCAGAGGATTTTCTTGGGGGGGCTTTCTTTTATCCAGTCTGCTCCAGAATACATCCAACAGAGCTTTCAGAACTGAATTCCTGCAAGAATGTTTTCTGTTGTAGGAGGTGTAGTCTCAGCTCCATTGAAACCCGTAGAGTCAAGGATGTAGTTGTGAGATGACAGAAATGATGGTTCTCTGAACCCCACAAAGGAAAGTGAAGCCAGCAGACTGAAACCCTGAGCAGTTCCCATCTCTCCCTGCTCTTGTGCAGAGCCTGCCTGGGCACAGGGGACCCTGCAGCAAAACGAGGTGGTCAAACCAGACTATTTCTAATCCCCTCTGGTCCTGACACTTGTTGCTTCCAGGATGATTCAAACGCACAGAATCGCCGTGTGAGTGTCCATGCTGGTATTTAGAATCCTGCTGTCTCATAAACCGTTAGCCTGATTTTTTTCTCTCAGCAAACCTTTACGTTGGCTCTGACATCCCACAAGGTGCTATAAAGAACCAGGGGAATCAGACATACGATCTATCTCTTGGTTTCTGTTCTAGAGGGGCTCCTTGTCCAGGAAGGGGTTCTAGCTTTCACTGAGGGGTCTGGACAGCCTGACAATAGGCACAAAATCGCTGGAGAGGTAGCGATTATTGTGTTGGGTTTGCGGTGCCATACTGAGTCGCTTCAGTCATTGTCTGACTTTTTGGGACGCTATGAATGGACTGTGGCCCGCCAGGATCCTCTGTCCTTGGGATTCTCCAGACAAGGATACTGGAGTAGGTTTTTAGGGGGCTTGTGGGGGAATAGCTCCAGTTCTTTCTGGATTATGAGGGGGTCTGTATGCTTTTGGAGTCCCCTACTTCCAGCTCTTTGGAAGTTTTCCATGACACCAGGCAATGTGACTTTTCCCCCTTACCTGTGTCTCCAAAAACCTTAATGTGGAGTGAGGTGTTAGCTGCTCAGAGCGGTGAAGGAGCAGAGCAGCTTCCATAAACCTGGTGGTCAGTCTCTGGGGATCCAGAGACTTTTCAATCTAGGTTACACAGGTGGTTTCAAAGATAACTCAGGTGGCCCATGGAGGTCATAAACGCCAGTGCCAACATGGAGCCAGGCAGGTGCCCGGGGGAAGTGGCTCAGGCATGAGGCAGCCAGGGAAGGTTGGGTCTGTGCAAACTAGGAACCAAGCTGTACTGAAGGGGCAGTTGTCTCTCGGCTCCAACTGAAAGCCGCTGGGCATGTGGGCCCAGTGGTAGCCCGATTTTTTCCGTTCTTAAAGAGAATCCAGAAACTAGCACGTGTTTGCGTATGTATGTGTGTGTTTGTGTATATGAAATCTCTATGCCTTTAAACAGTGGCAACTAATGTCAATGAAAAAATGGTTTTGCGGGACAAGCACAAATCATTTGCTGGCCCCTAGCTTCTATCTTCTGTTCTACAAGGAGGAAAACTGTTTTTTGAATGTCCTTTAGAAAAATAAAACTAGCACATTAAACCAGTGATAGTGAACTTTACAAACTACCTCTCCCCAATTATGGTAAAGAACTAATATTCCCTTATAAAATAGGTTTATTTAAATAAAAGAGTACGTTATTTGAAAGAAGCATCTGAAGCAGCCCGAGCACAGTGATTACAGATGTGAAGGTTGTGAGGGGGGTACTTGTCCAGGGAAATCACAGCTCAGCTGCTGCGCTGTGTCCCGAGTGGTGCTGTGGGGGGGGTCAGGCTTCTAGCTGCGGGGCGGTGGCTAGCCGCAGGGCTCTCTGTGGTATCCCAGCCCACATGGTGACCCAGTGTCCTCACTGGCTGTGCCTCTAAGGGGCTTCCACATCTGTGATCTCCGACAGCCTCAAGGCTTAACTCTCTTGTGACAAGTACAGAAACTAAGGCCCGGTATCTATACACAGTGCACAGGAGTGACAGGAACTGTGACTCTGAGCTCGACGTGGGGGTGGAGCCCAGGTCCCCTGATGGGAAGAGGAGGGCTGTTTCTTTCCTCCACTCCCGGGTAGGACTCTGCCAGCACAGAACTGAGAACTGAGGAACTGTGAGGAGAGAGGCAAGGAGAAGCAGTCGTCCCCACTGCCTTCCCACTCCCTTCCCCAGCCTCGCAGCCTGGATGCTTTGCTGCCTGTCTGTGATCTATAGCCTTTTCCTGTGCTTCTTTCTGGGGCTCCTCCTGGGAGCACTCTCTGGCTCCTCACCACATTCTTCAATGAGAGCTCTTCGGTGTCTTTAGCAACAGACCGTGCAATGCAAATAAACTAAGGGTGGCAGGTGGGGGGTGGCAGTCTTGTGTCTGTGGTGTGACTGCTTTCCCCCTGCCCACACCCCCACAAAGCCTGAGCCGTCCCAGTACACAGTTTTATTTTCCATATAAAGATCCCACTGCATTCTAACAGATGCCGCTTCCAAGTAACTGTCTTGCAAATGTGTGTAAGAGGTCTGTAGCTCCCTCTCCCAGCCGCTGCTTCCCTGGGAGGCGATGTCTCACTGCTCCACTACTTCAAACAGCTAGGGAGGGAGGGGTGGCTGGATGGGTAGCTGTTCTGGTGGCCACAGTGCCTCCCCCCTGCCCCACCAGAAGTGTGTGAATTCCTGCTGCCTTCTGGGGATCCTGCCTGGGAAGCTATGACTGACTGGGTGAAGCAACACAGAACCACTTCTGCTGGGGTTGTGGGAGATTTCCTGAGACACAAACCATCATGTTTATGTGACTTCTTAAAGACAAATACATGCTGGGATGCTCACAACCTGCAGGAAGGATGCTTGGACTCCAACCTGAGACAGTTGGTGGTGACTCTCCTGGAGCTGAGCCCAATGCCGGGGGTGAGGGGACGGATGGGGTCTTGCTTCTTTGTCCTCTCATGGCTCTAAACCGAGTGGCACTCCCAGCTTAGAGGGGCAGCCCTATTTAGCACCAGCCGTGGTTGTCCTGTGAGAACGTGGGGCCAGTATTCTGGGTGTTCTGATTTTCCAGGAGAAGCTAGAAATTCATGTATTCATGTAAAGCTCCCAACTTACCAATATTGACAACTGATTCAAATGAAAATAAATGTACTCTGCAGGCCACATGCGCCTAGTCCAGTGATGGGTGTGACCTGGGGATGACCCTTTATGAACTCTGTTCTTCAGCCTAACTTGGGCAGCAAGCCTTCAGGGATCATGCATCCCTTTCCTCTTTCTTTTCCATGTCAGTTGCTGGCCTGCCTGTCACCTGTGGGCTCTCTGCAGCTTGGATCCTTGGTTTTTGCATTCTTAGTACAGCTGACGGCCCAAGATTCTTTCTGCACCTGTGGAACCAATGGCAGTTTGATCAGTGCAGTAAACATGGCTATTTCTTCAGCCCTATAACCTCATTTCTTATTTTAAGGGCACACGACTTTCTTCCAATGGAATTTTGTATGTGGTGGTGGGGGGCGGGGTGGTGGCTGGGGGTGATAGTGAGAAGACTTAGCCTTTCCAAGCAGTGAGGGATGTTGAAATGGGACCCTTGCCAATGTCTGTAATATCTAAAGTTGCTCAGACTTGGAATTTTTGGATTCTGGATGGATTTTGAATCCAGAAAGGCTTTATGTGTTACATAGGAAGTGCTTAGTGCCTCTGCTAATGTCCCACCTCCTTTGAATGTGGTTCAAAGAAAAGTGCCCAGGCATGGGATCTGACTTGTTGTGTGACCTTGGGCAGGTCATTTGAGCACTCTGGGCTTTAGTTTTCTTATTTGTAGGAATTCGTTGACTGTTGAGCTTCCTCCCGCACTGGACCATCTAGAATGATCCTATGGCATTCAAGGTCAGGCAAAGTAAGGTAAAGGGCTGTACCTGTTAGTGCTGACTGTCAATTAGCCTCAATTGTCTCTGGTTTAGAAAAGTCCAGAGCGTGACTCTTACGGTGATGAGTCCTGATGTTAATTTTTTGTTTTTTAAGGATCACTCTAATTCAATTACAGTCTTGTTTTCCAACTCCCATTTCTTCTCCGTGGAAGATGATGCTCTTTGTTCTCTTCCTGGCAGCTGCTGCAGGCAGATGGGCAGAATCTCTGTCTCTGGAGATACCTTTGAAGGGTTCCCTACAGTTCAGGTCCCCCTGTAAAGGACAGCCCTGCCACAGCCTTAAAATAGGGTGTGGGGATGACTACCTCCCCTCCCCAGCTCCCAAGGGGATCCCATGTGTTTTTAAGGCATTTGTAGAAAATATGAACCTTTTAAGGTTGAAGCTAGTCATTAATCTTTATGAAGATACCAATGAAAATAACAACAGCTAACATTTATCGAGAATTTACTATGCAGGAACCACTGGTCTAAGTACTTAACTAATGCTCGTAATAACCCTATGAGGCAAGAATGATTCTTGGTCTCATTTTGCAGATGAAAAAATTGAGGTAGAGAGGTTAAGTAACTTGCCCAAGGTCATGCAGCTGGCAGATTGTAAAACTGGTGTTCAAACTCTAAAAGTCTGTTTCTGGGGCCTGCTTACCCCACTGCAGCTGCCGCTCAATGATTTATAACAATGGATTATGTTTTACCGACAATTTATAAATATTTTTAAAGAAAAATAAGGAAAATATAATTTTCTTTGCCTATGTACGAATTTAATGGAAGACAATGCTTTGAAAATTAGGACTTTATGCTGGACTTCAATGGGAAATAGTTACAATATATTTTACCATATGTTTATAAATCAAAATATAGATGAATATAGTTAAATCTTGCATCTCCATATATGTTCACACGTCTAGCGATATATATGTAGACACACACACGTGTATACACAGAGAAGGTGACATACACAGACATGCCCAGATTAGGTCAGATGCTAGCTTAATTCCTGTCGTCTGAAAAACTGGCTCACTCCTGGGCCTTTGTTAACACATTCCCTGTTTGCTTAGTCAAAATAAGTGGTTTGAATATTGGAGAAAACAAATAAGCAAACACTGTGAGGATATTTGAGGCAAAACATTGCTGACTCAACAGAACACAGCAAAAGGCCCTCTGCGGAGCTCAGGCGGCCTGGGCTTCAGAGACCCCGTGGCCCGGCTGTGCTGTGAACAGAAACGTCCATTCCAGGCTGTCAGCTGGGGATGCGGAGTGCCCTCCATGCCCAGCATTGAGCTGTGAGAGCACAGAGAGCAGGGCCCAAGGCCTGATGAATTTTGGAGGAGGCATCTGCCATTCCTCTTCTCTCTGTCCTGGTGCACAAGCTGGAGACCAGTGCAGCCTGAAACGAACTTCCAGAAAGAATGTTCTGGAATGTGAGGAAGTTTCTTATATAAAGCTGAGTGAACAGAGCAGGACTTAGAATTGTACACGTGGTTTAATCCTGATTTTATTAAGAAAAAAATGGATATTTCCAAATGCACATAGGAATGCGAGCATAAGGGAAATACATCAAAATATGGTTTTAGATGTCATCCTTATACTTGTCCAAATAGTCTACCATGAGCACAAAGGACTTTTATAATTAGGAAGCGCTCTAATAAATGTTCTTTAAAAGGTCACAGTTGGAGGCTGGGATAGAACTTTTCCAAAGAAGCTACACATTTTATTACCATCCACCCTTCTCCTAAGTGCCAAGGAAGGAATCTTCTTCCAGACCCCAGGTGACTTTTGGCCTGGCCCTGGTCAACCACTCCCTTGTGGCTCAGTGGGTAAAGAATCTGCCTACAATGCAGGAGACGGGGGTTTGATCCCTAGGTCAGGAAGATTCCCTGAAGAACCCACTCTAGTATTCTTGTCTGGAGAATCCCAGGCACATCAATCCCTGACTCCTTTGCAACCCCATGGACTGTGGCCTGCCAGCTTCCTCTGTCCATGGAGTTTTCCTGGCAAGAATAGTGGAGTAGGTTGCCATTTCCTCCTCCAGGGTATCTTTCCAACCCAGGGATCGAAGCTGCTTCTCCTGTGTCTCCTGCATTGAACAGAGGAGCCTGGTGGGCTACAGCCCGTGGGATTGCCAAGGGTCAGACATGACTGCGTGACTAACTCACTTTCACTTCACTTTGTTCAGCTGCTCTACAATGCACTGGGCTCAGGGGCCTCACAAAGGCCTCACGTTTTGTCCCAGCTGGAAATTTACTAAGAGCCTGAGGTTCTGCTGAAGGGCATCAGAGCTGCCGAGGTAGCGAAGGGAAGGTGCCACTGCTATTGACCATTTTATACACTGGGCTTTATGATAAGATTTTTTTTATCTAAAAAGGATGGATTAAAGTAAGCCAAGAGTGGTCTATTCCAATTCCCTCATTGTATTGAGGCCCCCACAGTGGAGTGGACTTGCCCAGGGTCACAGTCAAGTTCACCTTGGAACTAGAGCAAGGTCTCTGGGAAGACCATGCAGGACAGCCCTGGCTCCAGCTCTGTAGAGCCTTTCCGCTGTTCTGTGTAACTCAGGCTTCCTCTTAGCTAAGCCAGGCCAGAGTTAAAGTGGCCGCACTTTGACCCTTTCAGTTTTGTAGCAACATTCACACTGCTCGCTTCTCCCCCTTGATAATTTCTGATGGTGTGCATGTGTGGTCAGTAGCTCAGTCATATCTGGCTCTTCTGTGACCCCCTGGACTGGAGCTTGCCAGCTTCCTCTGTCCATGGAATTTTCCAGGCAAGAATAGTGGAGCGGGTTGCCATTTCCTCCTCTAGAGTATCTTCCCAACCCAGGGATCGAACCTGCGTCTCCTGTGTCTCCTGCATCAGCAGACGGATCCTTAACCCCTGTGCCACCTGGCAGGGATATTGTTCTTCCTGTGGCTTTCTAAGGCAGAGAAACCAGAGTGTGAGAGCTGCCAGGGGACAGGGGGGGTCACCGGGTGCAGTGGCTTTATTCCACAGATGGGAGGTTGAGGTCCAGGGAAGGGAAGTAACTTTCTGATTTGCTCAGTGAGTTCCTGATGGAGCTGAAGCTGCTCCAAGAATAGGATGACTCTTTGTAATATCAACACATCAATCTCTTCCTACAGAAGAGGCAGTTGAGGCCCCAGGAGGGGTGCCAGTTACCCAAAGACACCCAGGGAGGTAGGGGCTGAGCTAGAACTAACCTATAATTTTTCCAAACCCCCAGTTCCAGACCTGGATTTATAATCTGTTCCCACTTCCACGACCCAACTTGATATGGGTTTCTGGCATTGCCACTTGAGATCTCTTCTCCTCTGTGATGGTAAATAGCGATTTTTTTTTTCTCAATTGTTCACAGGATCATCCGGACAAAGGTACAGCAGCCACCCAACCAGCCGGTCCCAGCTTCCAGTCACAGCATAGGTAAGAAGAACTTTTAAAAAAAAAATTTAAAAATCTAATGGGCTCCAAGTACTCAAAAGAACTTTTAATCATTCTTATGGACAGATAATTCTGCATAAAACACTTCGGCACACGTACTAATGCGCCTTCTTTGTCATTCTCCAAGGGCTGAACCTGGTAAATGAATTTTATAAATACTGCTAAAAGGTTTTGAATTTTACTGATTATTATGATAAATAGCTTTCACCATGAGACAGAAAATTGAAATCTAAGCCAAAAAAAAAAAAATCCACTAATGGGGGTCTATAGAATGTCAGATAATTAAAGTAATAAATCAAGAAAGGGATACTTATTCATAACATTTTCTGCATCATTAGTCAGTAAGTAGTTTTGAATGTGTTTTTTTCTTCTACCAACCAGCCCTTCTACAATTCTTTGTGCACTTGCAGTCTTGAGTGAAGATGTGGCAAAACTTCCTAAACTTTCTCTCTCTCGCTTCGATCTCGTTGCTCCGTGAACTATCAAGGGCTGCCACCGGGGTTTCTGACACTCATGGGTAAAGTCTGACAGTGACCAAGGAGGGGAGTTATATTTCCTACTACTCAGGAATTCAGAAGTTTCCCTTGCCTTCCCTTCCCTGCAAAGGTCCTGAGATGAAAGTGATGTGTTTCTACTCAAGGTGTATTATTTCTCCACCTGGGATAAGGGAAACACCTCTGGTTAGCTGGGAGAAAGCATGAAGATCTCTGATTGTTTATGGTTGCCTCTTGGCATCAAAGTAAGACAGAATTCCACCTTTACATAAAATCATTCTTCATTTAGTAATCCCTCCAAAAAGCATTGGCTAAGCCCCTGCTATGCAACCTGTTGTGGAGACTAACATTATTAAGGGAATGGGACAAAATCCCCTGTTCTCAAGGGCTTCTTGGTCTAATGGGGACTATCACAAAGAGGCCAGGTTTCCACAGATGTTTTCAGACTTGCCTGGTGGCTCCGTGGTAGAATCCGCCTGCCAATGCAGGAGATGCGGGTTTGATCCCTAGGTTGAGAAGACCCCCAGAGAAGGAAAAGGCGACGCTCCAGTATTCTTGCCTGGGAGATCCCATGGATACAGGAGCCTGATGGGCTACAGTCCATGGGATCACAAAGGGTTAGACATGACTTAGCGATTGAACAACAAAAACAATGACAATTACAAAGAGAAGTTTGCAAACGCTGAGATCAGGCTCCAGAAGAAAGCACAGAGTGCTGGGAACAGAAGAGAGGGACTGACCAGCCGTGCTGAGCTGGAGTGAAGAGGAGTGAGGAAAGTTTCTGGGGAGATGTCTGTGTCTGGGGTTTCATTTGCAGGTCCTATAGCAATGACTACTAAGGGTAACTGATAATATTCTTTCACTTGGGTTAGAGGAATAATTCCACTTGACAGCAGAATGCCTTATCTCAGAAATTTGTATAAAAACCATATCTTCTGTGTGTGCCGCCCCTAATAGTTGATAAACTTATCGAAGAGTGAAGAAATGGAAGCTTTAGAGAGATGAAATAACTAGCCCTCGGTCACATGGCCAGTAAGTGGAGGAGCCAGAATTGGAACCTGGGTCTTTTGAGTTAAGGGTGATCAGAAAATATTGGAACAAATGTCATCAGCTCTGTCAGCAGCGTGGTGAACCTTGGTTACATGTGGTTGTTGTTGTTTAAAGTATCAAATGACTTGTGATCTTCTTTCTTCCTCTGTTCTTTGCACCTTAACACAAAAAAGGTTGTGAGATTTGCATAAATCTATTTTGAGGCACTTCTTCTGGTGAAGGAAAAGAGAAGTTAACGATTTCTACTTCTGTGTCTCCTAAGGAAGATCTAAAATCAAACTCAACTATGAGAAGAAAGCTCTGTTCCCCTTAGGTCTGGAGGGGCAAAAGCTGAATGTGCTCCAAGGAAAGCAACAAACAGCTTCTCAACGGATCACCACCATCTCCAATACTTTCTTACACTTTAGAGTCAAAAGCAGCTCCACCTGCCTCCAGCTAGTTATAGCCAAAGGAAATGTGCCTGAGATTGGTCTACAGGTTTTAATGAACCGAGAAAAAATTCCCACAGCCCAGAAATGGAAATTCAGCCGTACGGCTTGAGAGGACCCTGATGACCGAAGGGTCTCCCTCTTAGATTCTGGGGCC
Organism: Odocoileus virginianus; assembly: GCF_023699985.2. NCBI lineage: Eukaryota > Metazoa > Chordata > Mammalia > Artiodactyla > Cervidae > Odocoileus > Odocoileus virginianus. Next base: position 2,181,949 of record NC_069691.1, read on the forward strand.
AGGAGTTAGTGTGAATCTTGCTGAAACCTCCCCTCCTCCATTCTTATTCTTAGGAACTTAGATATTAATACCTCAGTCATAGTAATCATCAACCCACATTTTGGGGCAGAAGAAATCTAGACTTCGAGCCAGACGACCCAAGGCTGAGCCCTGGTGCTGCTGCTTATCCGTGGGATGACTTTGAGCCAGTCACTCTGCCATATGGAGGCTCGGGTTCCTCACTTGATAAATGAGAATGAATAATGGCATTCAGTTGCTGCAAGCATCAAATGAAAAGTACATTATTCATGTGAAATATATTATTGTTTTTTCACAATTCCTTAGTGAGGAGCAGATTACTACAGGGCTTAAGACTTTAGTTCTTGGGTTCCAGTTACTGCACTGTCTCATTAGCTGTGTGACCTTGGGCAAGTCACTTACCTTCTCTGAGCCTTGGTTCCCGTAACTTTCCAGTGACCTAAGTTATAAGTTTGTTCTGAGAATTAAATATGATAATGCAAGAATGCCTGGCACAGAGTAAGTTCTCAGAAAAGATTAACATTATATATCAATGTATATAACATAGAGTATATTCATATATATATATATATATATATATATACATTATATACATATAATATATATATAAGACTTCCCTGGTGGCCCAGACAGTAAAGTGTCTGCCTACAACGCGGGAGACCCAGATTTGATCCCTGGGTCGGGAAGATCCCCTGGAGAAGGAAATGGCAGCCCACTCCAGTAGTCTTGCCTGGAAAACCCCATGGACGGAGGATTTTGGTAGGCTACAGTCCATGGGGTCGCAAAGATTTGGACACGACTGAGCAATTTCACTTTCACTTTTAATATTAAAATCCAGGTAAACTGGAAGGAGAAAAGACAGTGAGGAGCTATTAAAAAAAGAGACAGTCTTCATGAGGTGCTTTGCTAGCTGTGTGTGTGAGTGTGCAGATATTTATGTCTGCGTGGATGGGTGGATGTGTAAATAGGCAGCGAGCCTGCCTAAATGGTAGGTTGCTTTTAGCCCTGGCTGGCTGTGGGTTCCAGCTCCTCAGCCTCTCTGCTCCATCCCCCTGCTTCCTGCATCCTTGGATAGGTTGGGTTTGAGCTCCTTTCACCGCGGTCAGTTCTCCTGGGAGGGGGGCGCTCTTATCTTTCAGGTGTGGCTGCAGTTCTGGGGGAGGCGTCCTTAGCACGCCCCCGCCCTCTCCGCGCGGCCCACCGAGCCGGCGTTGGGGGAGCGCCTCGGTTTTGGCCCGATGGCTGGGGCCCAGCCTTCCTCCGTGGAGCCGCCCCCCAGCCCCCTGCCGGGCCCTGACCGCCCTCTCCCTCCGCGCAGTGTCCACGGGCTCCGTGACGCAGGTGTCCTCGGTGAGCACGGACTCGGCGGGCTCCTCCTATTCCATCAGCGGCATTCTGGGCATCACATCCCCCAGCGCCGACACCAACAAGCGCAAGAGAGACGAAGGTAAGAGACGCCGCCGCGCGCCGTCCCGTCGGGGCTGGGCCCACCGGCTCTGAGGGATCTGTCTCCAGGCCCTGGGTCAGGGGCGGGAGCACAGACGACCGCTCTGCGCTCCCCTTATCTGCAGAGCTCTGGAGGCGCCGGGCCCAGCCCCACCTGACCCTCGGGGGAAGGGGCTAAGCCTCCTGGGAGAGGGAAGGGGCTAAGCCTCCTGGCCCGGCTGGGACTGGACTTCTCCCTGCCTCCTCCCATCTTCACCCTTTGGAGGGAAAGGCAGGCCTGGCAGAACTCCCAGGCTTTGCCGCCTCTAAGAAGCCGGTGCCTTGGCAGATGTGATGCCCAAAGGCAGGGTGTGGGGGTGTGAGCACTGCAGCAACGGCCCCTTTTGGGGGGACCCCTGGGGAGAGGAAGGGTCTGGGCAAAGAGAGATGGGCACCCCTCCCGTAGTAGGCTTAGTGGGTGGGGTCCCTCCCAGGCCTTCAGCGTAGTGCTGGGAGGGGGTGGCTGCGGAAGTGAATAGTGTCATCTCTGCCCTTAGGGCCTGGAAGGGAGTGCCCGGGCCTCCCAGGGATTAAATAGATGTCAATCTTCCCTGTTCGTTTTTCTCAACCCTCAGTGTGCTGCCCTGGCCTCCAGAACTGCCTGCCTCTGTCCCGGACACTGGCCCACCTTAACCCTGATCTTTCCCTGGATGGGCTGCCAGCTTGGCTGACATTCCCGGGTCTGAGAGGAGAAATGACCCCCTGGGAATCTGCAGAACCTTGGTCAGGAAAGGAAAGGGGAAAAAAAAAAAAAGGCCAGGGTCTAGGGCCTGAGAGCAGCGTGACAGAAATCTTGATTCAATTATTCAGTTCTTTGGCACAGTTCCCCTCCTCAACTCCCTGTAAGGGATGTATGTTCTGTATGCGCACGTGCCTAAGTACTTACGATCCGTAACTAGAAAGCTGAGTCGGCCCAGCGGTGGATCGGCCTGTGGTCCGTGTGTTCCAGGCCAGGCAGGCGCTGGGCCCACGGCTTCTGTGTCGAGCTATGGGAGATGATCCACGGCCTTTGGAACCTGCCTCACCTCTTCCCCTGCTTCTGATGTCAGCAGATGTCAGCAGTCTTTTCCTTGGTGGCTTGCTGGGCCATGCTCCTGCAGGAGGCAGCGGGCCTACCGTCTCTGTTGGTTTATGGGCTTGGTGGTATCATCTCTTCATTGTCACCTGGACTCACTGCAGTTGTGCCCAAGCTGGGGGCTGCTGTGTTTGATCATGTGGAGGGGCAGGTATTTGAGGCTCCTTCAGAGGCTGAGGGATAGAGGCAGAGTTTCGAAGAGAAAAAAAGAAAAATTGAGTTTGATGTGTACCATCAAACACACAGGTCCTGAGTTGGGGAGATTGTGTCACTGTGTTTGTTGAGCGCGCTAAAGGCTTTCAGTCTCTGGTGAGTGGTCGGTCACCTGAGCTTCCCAAGCTGCTTGAGAAGGTGTAGAGTGGTCGAGATGTGGGTGTTGTTCGTCTCCACTGCTCTGTGCTGGGCAGATCCTTCCTGAAGGCTGTGACCCAAAAGATTGACCTTGAAGAGGGACAGTGACACATTGGGATGTGTCTAGATGGGGATAACCTGATGAAGAGGTATTTGGAGGAACACCTTAGGGCTCTAAGGATGTTTTGGTACCAAGAGGAGGAGAATGAGCAGGGCTGGATTGTTGCTTTCAAATATTTGGAGGGTTGACATGGAAGGCAAAAGGAATGAGACTCTGCTGCTTAGCCTCAAAGGCCAGTGTGAGACAGATGCAGAAGAGATTTCAGCTCAGAGTACAAGTCTGCAAATATGAGAGTGGTCTAGGGCAAAAAGGGGCTGCCTCAGGAAGTAGTGAGTGCCCATCACCAGAGGTGTGTTAGCAGAGCCTCAGTGGCCTTGTTCTGGGCTGCTGTGTAAGAGTATCAAGAATCAGATGCAGGGTTTGATGATCTTTCAGATCCTCAGTTTGGGAATTTATGATTGAGCCATGATCCCAAGAAAAACTTCGGAGGTGACCCCCGTCTGTGGTCTGGGGCTAAGGGAGAATGAGTTGATGGCCCTGAAAGCATACAGGATTGGAAAGATCGGGAGGCCAAGCCACAGGCAGAGCCTCTACCCCCTCCCTGCCCTGCGTCACTGAGGGTGGTTGCGGTTGGGCAGAGAGGTGGCTGGAAGCGCCCTTGCTCGTATCAGCAAACTGCCTGGGAGGAGTATAGTTAGGTGCTCCTGCTGTCCTGTCCATCCTCCCCCTATAGCTCTCTGAATCCTTGCATTGGATTTAGGAGGAACTGAAGAGGTGGAGATTGCCACTCCTTTTTCACAGGGGATGAAACCAAGACCCCATGGAGTTCCATGATGTTGGCAAAGCCACAGAGCTGGCATGGCCAGGGGGTTGGGTGGGCTGAGGAGTGGAGAGAGCCCCTGAGGCTTCAGCTCCCCAGCTCCCTGGGCTGGACCAAGCCTGGGGATGGTGTGAGGAGGGTTTCAAGCAAAAGGGCATGGTCAGCAGGTTGGATGCTGCCAAGAGTGTGGTGAGAAAGTAAGAAATCAGTCACTGGGGAAATGCTGGTGAACTGGGTTCTGGCCCATCGAGGCTGCGGGCCATCACACCATTTTCCTCAGGAGCTCTCAGCAGGCTGAGTGAAGGGCCATGGGGCAAGAGAGGCAATAAAGGGCCGAAAGAAAGACAGCTGAGGGTCCGCATCCCGTTTTTCAGATGGGTGACTGAGGCTGTCCACAGCGGAGTGGCTTGCTCAACTCTGGTTCAGTCTCCTCCCATTGGACGTGGATTTTACCCCGTGGGCATTTCCTGGCTCCGCGCTCCTGCCCAGGGTTCAAGGTGGGGGTGGGTGATGGGAGAGTTCCATTACAGAGGACCTGGCCTCTAGACCTGGCAGGCTGGTGGGCAATAGTGGCAACCTAAAGTCCCTGTGACAGGCAGTGTGTGGGGGGACGCTGTGATGGGAGGATGCCCCCAGAGCAGAAGGGCAGGGCAGGGAAGGGCTGACATCGACCCAGAGGATCTGGGAAGGGTTCTCGTAGGAAGTGGCACTATATGAAGGGAAAAATGTTTTGCATGGCTGTTTTCAAACTTAAATGAATTAAAATCAAATAAAATGAAAATTTATTTGCTCAGTTGCGCTTAGCCACATTTCAGTGGCTTCTGTACTGAATGACGTGGCTTGAATACAAGTGCTTGGCGCATTGTTGTTTAGTGGCAACAAAGTCATGTCCAACTCTGTGATCCCACAGACTGTGGCCCGCCAGGCTCCTCTGTCCATGGGATTTCCCAGGCAAGAATACTGGAGTGGGTTGCCATTTCCTTCTCCAGGGGATCTTCCCGACCCAGGGACTGAACCCACGTCTCCTGCATTGGCAGGCGGTTTCTGCACCACCGAGCCACCAGGGACACCCTGCTTGGCACGTAGTAGGTGCTCAGTAAACAGCGCTCGGTGGGATGGATTGGTCACGTGCCTGTAGAGAGTTTACAGTTAGTGAGGATGGTGGTGGTGGTGGAGGGGGGGAGTCTCTAGTCTCCTCAACCAGGAATGTTTCTGTTGGTTATTTTTGTCTTCCATGGAAAGCTCAATTTGAGCAAAACATTCTTTAGCAAAAACAGATAAGCTGGAATACTATTAGACCAGGGGATTGCCAAGGGCCCTTTTAGCCTAGAAATTTTAGGACTCTTCCTGGGGCATTTGCCTCCAAGAGCAGCCTCGGGGACGTGGCCACTGTGTCCAAATCTCAGATGAACGGTTCTGCAGCTGGGGCCTCTGAGGGCGGAGCTGGGGTTGGCTAAAGGAAGCTGGAGGCAGGCGGATCATGGCTCGGTGCAAGGAACGGCTTTCAGACAAGAGCCAGGCTGGACCGAGGTCAGAAGCCTCAGCTTGGAAAGGTAGCGAGCTCCCCATCATCGGAGGCATGAACAGGGTTGGGGGCAGAAGAGCCAAAGCAGGCATTCTGGTTGGGACTCCGTGACTTTTGAGGCCTGTTACAATCTGGGTGGCAAGTGCTTCTGTGACTGCCTGGCATTCCAGATTGGTTCTGCCTCCTTGTTTTCCCTCCCGCTGCCTGGCTCTGCATCCGCCATCATGTGGGCTTGGCTGGGCGGGGCTGCATCACCTGTTTCTGGCCCCAGCCTGGCCTCCTGGCACAGGGCCCCGCACGCACGGGGCTCAGGAGGCTTGTGAGTGGCCGAGAGTCAGGCTGGGGTGCTGCCCAGACGGAGGGGCAGCTTCATCTCTGGGTTGGGCTGTCCTGAGGGCGTCTGTGGGGAAAGCTGTGGCCTGGACCTGAGGAATCCCGCTGGGCGAGGGGGACAGAGCCCGGGGCAGTGCCTCCCTTCCCGGAAGGCCCTGAGGAGGTGGTGGTGGGGCTGGACTTGGCAGAGCGGGCAGAGCTGTGAGTAGCGGCCATGGCTGAAAGGGCAGCCCCAGACCCTCTGTTCCTTCCTGGGCCTTTGATCTCTGGTGGGGCCTCCTTCCGCTGTCTCCAGGGCCCCCATTCAGGTCCCCTCGACCTCCCCCTCCCCTCATCCCCCCGGTTTGAAAGGCCCCGCACACACCGAGGTCAGCCGAGTGCGAATCCCTTTCACTAGCTCAGGAAGCTGGCCAATCCAGCGCTGGTGTGGACTGTGGGGGCTGGAAGCTTCTTTGGGGGCAGTAGGGGGTACACTGCAGGTGGAGTTTCTGGGCCCTGGGCTGCCTTCTGGGGACAGAGGGCATAGGAAGAGGCCGGTCCTTTTGAAAAGATGCCAAGTCTAGCAAGACCCTCGCGAGGAGGTTTGGGGGCATGTAGCAGGGAGCGGGGGCTCCTGCCATGACTGCGTCCACCCCTCTTTCTGGGGGTGACTCATCTCTGCCTTGGGGCCTCCGCCCGTGTCTTTTGTTTGGGCCTCGCCGCCTCTGTTTATGTCCCGTTTGAGGGACTTCCTCTGTGTCCCCTTCTGTCTCGTTTCAGCTCTCACTCTTTCTCTCATATTCACTCTCTTCTCTCTTTCACCCTCACACTCACTCACCCTCTTTTCTTGTATGAGCTCTCTCACCCGCTCTTCTCTCTCCTTCTCCGGGGCCCACAGCCTCAGCTCAGACCTCCATGGGAGCCATGCTGGGGAGGAAAGGGGTTTCAGAGGTTCACAGACCACGAGGGCCCCAGGGACCCTCTGACTTCAGGGCGGTTCCCGGCCTCCCTCTCCTTTACTGACGCTCAGACACTGTCTGTTGCTCCTGGGCTTGGGACCGAAGGCAGACGGCTGGAGCAGAAGGTGCGGAGACTCTGCTCAGATTCCCAGCAGGGAATGAGATGTGTGGAAAACCTCGGGATTCCTGAGTTGTAGGCACCCTTGTGGCACCACCATTCCAGAGACTGGTGATCTCTGTAGCCCCTCCCCGCCTCCCGATAAAAAAGACGAGGTGTTAAGGCCAGGCCCCAGGCTCACAGGCCAGGGACCAGCTGGTTTGAGGACTCCCATGTGGTGAAATCTTTGGCAAGTTACTTAATTCTCTGAGCCTGCATTTTGTTATCTGGAAAGTAGAGGGGGCCCACCTTTTGTGCGTTATTGTGAGGATAAAATGAAATCATCCTAGCAAAGGGTTTATAGCTCCAGGGTCTGGTGGAAGTTAAGAATTTAATAAATGGCCACTGAGGGAGACTGGGGCTTTGAGGGCATGTGAGGCCGGTCACAAGCTGAGGGCAAGCAGGTTCCATCCGCAGTTCTATTTGGCAGCTGAAACTGGCTGACCTGCCCCACCGACTTCCTGTTTGTAACTGTCTTTCCCCCTGGGCGCCAAAACTAAACAACAGCGCCCCCAGGTGTCAGCTGCAAAGGAAAGGGCCACTCATTTTCCTTTGCTTTCTTTTCCTTCCGGACCTTTAAGCCCTTGACGGAAGACTGAAAGGGCTAAGCCTCAGGCTTCCATGAAGTGAGGCCTTGGATACATAAGACAGTGGAGACCTCCAGGATGGAGGGCAGAAGGCAGAACACCTGGGCCTGGGATGGCTGGGCTTCCACGGGCTTGGGGTCACCAGCTTGGTTTTCACCAGCCCTTATCAGAGCTGGAAGGCCCTTGGAGAGCACCTGGGACGTGTCACCCTAGTCATCATTCAGATGGGAAGACAGGCTTGAAGAAGAGAAGGGGTCTGGCCAGGTCACACAGTGAAAACTCAGAAAACCTAGAGGGACAGAATGGACTCCTCAGAACATCCTTGGTGCCCTATTGCCATTTGATGGGCCAAAGCTTAGTTTCTCATCTCCTCTCTTCCCTCCATTCTGCTCAGCCCATTAATTGCGCCCACCGTTGAAAGCCATCAGCAGCCCTGACCTCACCCCATTAGCCTATCACTCCTGGGCCTCAACTCTTGACAACGAGCCCTGACCTTCCCTCCCTGGCCTCCTGTTCCTCCTCCCCATCCCTTTGGTGCTGCTGTCTCGCACCTTCTCTGAGCCCTCTGTCTCTGGGCCATTGTCCAGGCAAGGCCCTCCACCTGGTATGGTGTCCTCAAGGCTGGCCTGTTGACTGGCCTGGTTTCCAGAGTCAGTCTAGTCCCTGGGGGATTTTTCAGTGGGTCATTGGTGCCTCATCACTGGATGAGGCCCTTGGATTCATCCAGACCAGCAAGCCACTTTGGAGACCAGACAGACTCTGCAGGGAGAGAAGGAAATGGCCACCACTCTGTCTTGGTCTCTCTGGGGCTTCAGCAGGGCAGGTCCCCTCCTTGCCCTTCACAAGGTATCCCCTTCATGTCCCCTCAAGCTGCCCATGCAGGGGGCCCTCCCTGAGTGCCCTTTTTGTCTGGGCAGGGGCCTGGACCAACATGTTTGCTCAGAGAGCATCACTTTGAACACAACTGCCAGCCTGCTGGTCATGCTTTACTTGGCTTGTCCTGTATTTAAAATGATTTTGAGTTAGTTACTGACATTTAAAAACAAGGATATTTCCCATAGGGTGTCTGGCTTTTCTTGGGAAAAAAAAAAACAGGTCTGGCAACACTGGGCAGGCTTTTCTACACGGCAGCAGTGGTCGGGGGCTCCTGGGCCTGGGGTCCTCAGACTGCTCCCTACTCACCTTGCTCACAATATCTGTGCTCGGTTTTTCTCTACCTGATTGCCTTTGAGCTTCTGGAGTCCTATTTTCGATTCTGCGGAACAAGTCCGCAGCACAAGTCCAGCCTGTGACAGCTGAAGCCTGTGGGAGGCAGGGCCCTGGCCACGCTGGGTGGGATTGCGCACGTGTGTGTGTGTGCGTGTGCGCATGTGGTCAGAGACTGGCCACCTCTCAGGCCAGAGGTGGGTGAGGTGGGAGAGGTGGTAGGGCGGGGCCAAGAAGTTCCACCCCCTGGGCAGCTCAGAACAACAGTGAGATTGGGTCATTCAGTCCACATCGGCCAGGTAGGGGAGGCCAGGCACGGGGAGGCGCTTGGCGGCAGTGATGCTAAGGACCCATCTCCCAGCCTGGCTGGCCACTTTCCTGTCCTTCTGGCCTTGCAGTCGTTGACACCTCAGCTGAGCCCCCGGTGGACGAGGGTCTGAGGCTTCCTTGGTGAAGCAGGGGACTTGAGGCCAGGTGGTCAGTTAGAGGGGCTCCTTGGGCCTTTCCCTGGTCCCTGGGGTCTGTCCCTTGGGTGTAGGGGTCGGGTTTCAGTTCCTCCTGGCCCCTGGATCCCCCAGTTTCGCTTTGATTCAGTGAGTGAGAGCCCTCGTGAGAGCCAACACCACTGAACACCCTCCCCCAAACCCTGTTGTTTGCACACCTGCTTCACCCAAGCTCCCCCCCCCCCAGCTTTTCCCACGGGGCTGTGTGCTGGTGTCCCAGGGAGCCCTGGGGGACGCGAAGGGCAGGGGGGCACGGTGTGAGTCAGCCCTGGGGTCACCCAGAAGGAGAAGTGTGGGTCGGCAGGTGTGGGGACAGAAGAATAGATGGTCTCATTCATGGCGGGCAGGCTCCCTGCTGGGGCCGTCTGGAGTCCAGGGTGGTGTGGACTTGGCTTTCTTCCCCACCCCGCATGCCCTGGTCCCCTGCGAGGCAGAGGATCCTATGGTTCGTGCTCTCTGCCTTTGGGATACGGTTAATCCTTGCAAACTGCACGATCTGCAGTTCGGGACTTCAAAGAGCTCCAACCACCGGAGGCTCATGAGACAGGGGAGAGACCCTGGAGGAGGGAGCCTGGGGCTCTGCGTTCCGTCCCTCATTCTGTGGCTGACTTGCTGGTGACTTTGGGGAAATCCCCGTCTCTCTTTGCGCCTCAGTTTCCTCATCTAAAACATGGGATCAAGGTTCTCTTTGGTACCAAGATTCTGAGCTTCTGGTCCCATCTCGAATCTTCTTGGCCTTATTTCAGACAAGTGGTTCTCAAACTTTCAGTCTTGGAACCGTTTTCAACTCTTAAAGACGTTCAAGGACCCCAAAGAGCTTTCGAATTTATGTGGGTTAATTAAAATGGACAAAGTTTGAAAATATTTATTAATTCATTAAAAATGGCAGTAATAAACAAGTAACATAAAACCATGTTGTTTGAAATAAGAAAGAACTATATTTCCCAAACCAAAACATTTAAAACGACACTGCTTTATGATTTTGCAAATCTCTTTAGTGTCTGGCTTAATAGAAGACAGCTGGATTCTCAGAGCTGCTTCTGTATCCAATCTGCTGTGGCATCACACATCCTGGAGCCTCTGGAAAAGCATCAGAGTGAGGAAGGTCGATAACAAGTTTGCATTTTTATGGAAACAGCTTTGAACTCACAGACCCTTTGAAAGGGTCTTGGGGATCACTGAAGGGTCCCTGGCCTAGACTTTGAGAATCTCTGCTTCAGGCTGCTGCAGACTCTGAGTTTATTTAGCATTTGTACAGAGAAGGAGGACAGTTAAGTGGTTCTTATTAAAAGAAAGGTGCCGTGAGTTTCCCCTGTTCTTTTTTCCTGAATGCAGTGGGAACCATGGTGGCAGGTGTCTGAGCTGGGGGATGGAGTGACGAGACTTGCTGGGCTTTGGAAATTGTCCTCTAGCAGATGGGGGTGTGCAGGGCATCTGGGTCCTGTCCCAACCTTGAACTTCCACAGAAAGGCACAGCTGTGGAGGCTTTCACTTCCAGCGGATTATCTGTAGGGTTTGAGGTCTGATCTCTGCCCAGCAGGCTTCCTGGATGTTTGGGGATCTAGCTGCATCTCCCCATCCCATCTGAGCTCTGTCCTCCATTCAGGCCTGGTATTTATCTTGCCTCCTAGCCTTTGAGGAAAAGCAGGTATGAAAGACAATTGAAAAAAAGGGAGGCTTTTTTCATTCCACTGGGGCTTCTGAGTTTCTGCAGAATGCCAGTGGTGTGTGTGTGTGATTTCACTTTGAAATTTCCAGTTTTCATTGGCACGAGTTTATCATTTTCATTACTCCTTCCTTGGGCTAATGGACTAAAATGGAGGTGAGGGAGAAAAAGAGAATTTCCCAAAGTCACTTAGGAAGAATTGAAAAATGCCAGAAGAGATATGCTTGTAGTGAGATGTTTCCTATGAGAGGAGACTAGAAAAGAGCAAGATGAAAAGCAAGGGGCTCAGACACTTCCCAGTGCCAGCCAGCAGGTGGCACCATCGACCCGAGACAGCTTAGTTGCTGTCTAGGCTTAGGGGCAAGAGGGGTGCCAGGGCAGTGTGTACTGACCGTCTGTGAGCTTGGCATGCTTGTAATTCGGTGGAGGGCAGCAGTGCCTAGGCAGATGGACCACTTGTCTGAGTTCCACTTATCTGCCAGCATTTACTCAGGGAAGGGGGCGGCTGGGACATCGCTGTTGGGGGTCAGTCTTGTCCTTCCTCACCTCCATGGTGGAGATGTCTTGATGCAAACCTTTTTTGGGAGCCCAGTCCTCGGTTCTAAGCCTTTACTTGCAGGCTGTGTGACCTTGGGCAAGTCACTTCTCTCTAGTCTTGCTTTCCTTGTGTTAAAATGAGATTTGGACAGATGAGCCGAGGGATCTTTGGGGCTCTGACATTTGGTGGTGTGCCAGAGAAAGCATCAGAGCTGGAGTTGGATTCAGGATAGTTCTCCATTGGCTGTGTGATCTTGGGCATCTCACCTCCTGTCTGTGGGGATAATAGTAACATTTCCCTCACAGCTGTTAGATAAAATAGCCAATTGGAAAACGCTTTGACATTTTTTTGGTGCTGTAGCAGAGGGAGGGGTGCTATTTATTATTTTTCCTGGCAACTTAAGCTAGCCAGAAGCAGGCCTTCTACCATCCTCACTACCCAGAAAGTTTGCACCTCTGCCTGTGACCACAAACCAATCCTTAACGGTAGGTGTTTTTCAGTGTCACTGCATCTCTGCCCTAACTGTCTCATGAAACTGCTGATTTCTCTCAGTTCTCACTGCCATTGCCTTGGTCAAAGCACCGTCTCCTTTCCTTTGGATTGTTGCTGTAGCCTCCTAGCGGGTCCCCACCTCCAATATCACTGACTTCTCCAAACAGCCCACCTCCTTGAATAGCAGCCCCAGGGGCACTTCTGAAATACAGTTGTGATCAGTGACTCGCCTGAAGAGTTTTCACTCTTCAAATCTGCCCACTGTTCTCAGAAATCATCCAAACTTCGTAACAAGGCTGCTAGACCTTCTGTGGTCAGATCCATGCCCATCTCATGAGCCCTGTCCCTCTCCACCCTCCTTTTTTCATGCTCACCCCAGTCCTACCACACCTCTTCCATCCCTTGAATACCACTTCTTTCCTGCTTGCAGCCTGAGGGTCACATGCGTGAGTGGTAGAGCCAGGCAACCAGGGTCCTGGTGCTGACTCCACCAATTTCTACTTCTGTGACTTTGGGCAAGTTCTTGAACTTCAGTTTCCCTCTTTGAAAAACAAGGGCACCCACTGTGCCCATGATTGGGTGGTTATGTGGACTGGATGAGGTAATGCACGCCAGGTGCCTGGGAGGACCCAGATGCATGATGTGTGCTCCGTAAAGGACACCTTTTGTGGTAATGCTGTTCCCACCACCTGGAAACTGCCCCCTCCCCCACCCCACCGTTTACCCAGCTGAGGACCCACAACTTCAGGATCCAGCTCATGTCACTTCCTAAAAGTGAAGGCTTCCCCAGGGCTTACTCCTAACTGTCAGTTCCCCTGGCCCCATCTGCAGCACACGGAACCTGCCTGTTGACAAGAAGATCACATTTGTCACTCATCTGTCTTCCCTGCGAGACTGTGAGCCCTGTGGGGACGGGAATGGTGTAGCGGTCACCGTTAGGGCCCTGGTGCCCAGCACAGCGCTGGTTCTTGGTAACAAATACATACTGAATAGGGCCTCTGCGTCTCATAGAAGCCTGGAGCCCATCTGGCCAGGGGTTGCAGGCTGCTGGGGAGAACCCAGAGCCCCACACATCAGACTTCTTCCTTTTACCCCTGCCTGACTCCAAGGCCTCGGTCCTCCAGTGCTGCTGCCTGGTTCCATACAAAGGACTTCATGACAACCATTCAGAATGGGGAGGGAGCTCTCCCGTGATTTAAACACACATGCATACAGTGTGCACACACACAAATATGCACAGCTCTGCATGCTGGTGTCTAGGAGCCTTGTTCTGCCTGCCTTACCTGAGCATGTGCCCCAGGTATACATAGATCACAGCCTCAAATGGAGACTGTGACTCTAATGGCTAGTTCTTATTTAGGGTTTGCCATATATATTCCTTTTATTTATTTATTTGGCCACATGGCATGTGGGATCTTAGTTCCCCTACCAGGAATTGAACCTCTGCCCCCTGCATTGGAAGCACAGAGTCTTAACCACTAGAACACCAGGGAAGTCCCTGCCATTTGTATTTTAAACTGTTAATGCATTTGATACTCACTGCCACTGTACCAGGTGAAACTTTTATCACCCCCATTTTATAGAGCTTCAGAGAGATGCAGGAAATTGCCCGAGGTCACACAGCTCCCCAGAGGCATTACTGGGACTGGCCCCTGGGTAGCTGGCTCCAGAGTAGCCTGGCCTGCCACCCCGTCTGCCTCTCACAGAGTGTCACTCAGGTGGAATGTCCTTAGCTCTCTCCAGCAGGGGAATTCGAGCCCACCTTTGGTTTCACCCTACCAGGCTGAGCTCAGGGGGGCCTCTGCACAGAGCCTGCTTCCTCACTCAGAGGCTCAGTCTTTCCTCACGCTTCTCCTGACACTGCGTGCACAGTTCCTTGTGACATCTTCAAGCTGGTCAGCTTCCAGTGCAGCTGGCTAACCACATGTGGCCCTGACGCCACAGCAGAGTAGGACCGTGGGTGGACCGGAGCTCGGGCCCAGCCCTGCCACTCAGTAGCCTGCAGGCTTTGATGAGGGCCTGGATGTCTATGAGCTTCAGTTTCCTCATCTGTTAAAAGGGGATAATAATTCCTGCATTTCCTGGTAATAAAAAAATGTTACCTATGGTATTTTGATCAGCTCTGGCACATGGCAAATTTTAACAATAGCAGTTCCCATTATTTTTATCATCAGAGAAGAGTTTTAACCCTGAATCCAGATTCCTCAAAAAAGATCATGTTGAGAACTTTCTAAATTCCTAGCTCCTTTGTTTTTCTCTCAATCTCTCTCTCTTTTTTTTTTTGCACACCTTGCAGCTTGTGGGATCTTAGTTCCCCAAGCAGGAATGGAACCCTGGCCACCGCAGTGAAAGCCCTGAGTCCTAACCACTGGACTGCCAGGGAATTCCCATCGTTCTCTCTTTTTCAAATGATTATTTCATTTATATTGCTAAGCCTAATGATAGGATTATTCAGGCCAGGATCAGAAGAAAAAGATATATGTACCAGAATTTACATTGGCAGAATTTTAGCTCTGCTTTGTCTCCGAAGTGAACAATTTGAGTTGTAGCTGAGGACAGCTTGCAGTGGCAGGATGAACAGGTTACAGGGTAGAGAGGCCTGAGTTCCTGGCTGCAGTTCGCCACTATCTTGCTGTGTGATCTCAGTCAGATCCCTGCCCTCTGGATGCGAAGAGCTGAATAACCCTTCCATCTCCAGATCTTGCCTCCTCCCTCCTGCCTGCTGCTCCCCCTCCCTCCTCCTCCATCTTCTCTCTCTTCGTTTCCTTTCTGTCTGAGACACAAATGCCATCCGGCACTTTTGAATGGTACTTTTGTTCCGCTAACATCTCTTTTCTGAAAAGAACGATTGGTCAGGTTTGTATCTTTTAAACGCTGGCACATTTTATCAGTTAAGAACCTGCATACTCGCTCCCCAGGCAGAGCTTGGAGGAGGCAGACAGAAACAGCCAAGGAGGAAGGGGGGGAGCGGGGTTATGGGAGACAGTGGAGGAAAACCCACCGAATCTCTCTGAGGGCCTGACGTTTGGTCCTTCCAGAAAATGCCATTTTTCCTGGGAGCCCCCCTTTCCGGCTCTTCCCACAAGCCTGAGCATTTTCCAGCCTGACTCCAGTTCTGACCTGTGTGCCCCTCTATAGCTTCCCACAGGGTGGGGAGGGGGGAGGAGCAAGGCCTGTGCCTGCGTCACTTCTGCTCCAGGTCTCCTGGAGGAGGGGCTGGGAGCGCAGGATTGGGAACTGTAAGGCCTTGGTTTGGCGTGTTGGTGATCCTGAGCAAGCCATGCCTGTCTTCTCGGCAAAGAAGAGAGCAGAATTCCTTCCTCAAAGTGTTGTGTCAACTCAGGAGGAGTGTGGTGTGAGAAGGTGCTTTTAAACCGTCAAGCTCCATGTGGGTATGAGTGTAGTTGTTATGCACTTGTCGTTCGTCCCAAGTGACCTTGGACAAATTCCTTAATTTCTCCAAGGGTCAGTTTATCCATCTGTAAAATGGGGACTCTAAACCTTAGGTCATACAATTATTGTAAGAATTTAATATGGATGTACAACAGTTGGCAAGAAGAACTGTTCTTGGCAGTGGCGGGTGCCCAGGTCTAGGCGAGCGCCCTGTCTCTTTCCCTTTCTTATTTCTTCACGGTACCTTCCCCGTGAAGACAGCGCACAGTAACGAAGCCACAAGCTTCTGAAGTCTGGCTGCCCATTCTGAAACCCAGTCGGCCTCCTCCCTAACCTGTAACCTCTTCCCTAAGCCTCAATCCTCTTGCCTGTAAAAGAGGGATAATTATACCTACTTAAGAGGGCTGTTGAGATCGGCCTGTGCCCGTGCCTGGCTCGGCCCAGAGTCGACGCGAGTGAATGAATGCTAGTTATTCTGCTGACCTCCGCACACCCGGACTCAGGGACCCCGGCCGCCTTCTCCTTCAAGCCCCCTTGGCTGGCGAAGAAAGCCAGGCCCGAGCGGAGCGGACGGGATCTGCTCAAGGTCGCACCAGGAGTCATGTGCCAGGCTCTTCGATGAATATTCCGTGCCACTCCGCGAAATCAATCCCCTACAAGAAGCCGAGGGCCTGGGGTAGAAGGAGAGAGGCCAGACGCTCCTCCTCCGCCGGGTCTCGGGGCGCCAAGTCGGCCCAGAACGGAGGGAGGACACCTTGCAGGAGGGGATGGTGTCTGCCTGCGCCGGGCGGCCGGAGAAAGAAACGCAGCCGCGGTCAGAACTCGGAGCAAAAAAGAAGGGAGCGCGCGGCGCCCTCGGCCAAGGAGGCCCGCTCGGCCTCCGCCGAGCATTTGCAATTTAATTGACATTTGGCGGCAGGAAGCCAATCAGTATAAGTCAATTGACGTGCGGAGATAAAACTAATAGGCGGCCGGCGCTCCCCCAGCCGGCGCGGCCTCGGCGGGGCCGCGGGCACAGCGTGGCGGCCGCGGCGCCGCGGGCCGGGCCCCGGCAGGTACCGGCGCTGGCGCGTGTCTCGGCCCGCGAAGGGGCGGCGGGCGGCCCGCTGATTGCCGCGCAGCCCACGGCGGCCGGGAGAGGCCCGTAATGAATGACTTTATTTGTCGGGGCCCTGCTGAGAACAATTGAGTTTGTTATGGTAACAACGGATGCCAGCTTTTCGGGCCCCGGGGAGCGCGGGCGCGGCGGCAGCCGGGAGCGGGGCAGCGGAGCAGAGGATGCGCGCGGAGGCAAGGGACACCGGCGGCGGGGGACCGGCCCGCCGAGCGCCAGGAGCCCAGGGACGCTGTGCACCCCGAGCCGGCGGCGGAGAGACCGGGCCACCGGGGCGCCTGGGGCCGAGGTGCTGGCGTGGACGATGCCCACCGCTGTCGCCTTGGACCACAGTGCAGATTTGGGCTGGGCTGGGGGTTCATAAATCGCTCCCTCTCTTGGACTGGCCCGTCCTCCTGGTGTCCCGGTGGTCTCTTCTTCCCCCTGCCTCTGGGTGTGAGGGGACTTCTGATCTTGTCGAGTGATAACCTAACATCAGTTTTTGTCTTTCGCTCCATTGGAAAAGTAGAAAAAGACACGAAGACATCGCTGCTTAGAAGGGGGCATGGCTTGACAAATTCAGGGCTGCATTTCAGCACACCACATGCGGTGCTGCTGTCTCTGTGCCCCCTGCTCTGGAGAGAGTGCCTTCATGCCATCTCTCTTTTGCCTGCGTCCCCATTCTTTGTGCCATGGCACCTCCCTCAGGAAGCCCTCCTACCCCCACAAAGAAGGATGCCAGGCACCTGGCTGCCTCTGAGCCGGGACAGCTTTCTCCTGCCTCCTCCATTGGTTGCTGAGTTCCATGGACAGGGCCACTTCCAGTTCATTCCAGTGGCTGTCTCAGTGCGCAGCGTGGGGACTGGCAGAGCACAGGTGTGAAGGAGTGGATATGGGGAGGTAGTTCTTTTTTCTCTTCGATCTCTTGCTTTCCCTTAGTTGGAGAACCAAAGGGTTTCTTTACCTCCTTCCTCCTGACCGCCCCCACCCTGCACAGTTCTCTTTTCAGACACACTATCTATCATTCATTTGTTCACTCAACAAATATTTACTGAGAATCAGCCACGTGTAGGATACTCTGACATGAAACACCCTTGACCTCAGGGAATTTACTTGGCAGTGAGAAAAGACAGTGCAATGCACATGATAAACATGTGTGCTGAGTAGTGGCCTGAATTCCTTGAGGTGGCACAGGCTTCATAAGGCTTGCTGAGGACTTTCCCCTCTGTCGTTGTAACCCCTGGTGCCACCCTGTGACGACCAACCTCATCCACAATGTACAGACTGATGCTTAGCATGTTTAAGCAGCAGCACAATGTTGCCGAAGGAGTCTAGATTGGAAATCTTAACGCCAGTCTGCTGTGTGAGCTCTCTCCATTTCTTCCCCTCTCTGCGCCTCAGTGTCCTCCTCTGTGAGATGGAGGAGCTGGAATTGATGGCCTCTGAGGACCAGTTGAGTGTGAGTGGTCCACAGGGCAGATGGAGCCAGGACCCAGGTCTCTGCTCCCGCCCCCCTCTCGCAGTGTAATTGGTGCCGTTGACACTGAGACCGAAGCACTCACTGTGTGACAGACACCGTGAGTAACACCGGCTTTAAGAAGGTGTAGGTACTATTGCTGTTTCCCTTTGGTAGATGGAAAAGATGAGAGGTCAAATAAGCAGTCTAGGGTCATGCAGCTAGTAAGTTGCAGGGCTGGGATTCAAACCCCAGAAGTCTGATTTTAGGGCCTGTGCATTTATCCACTCTGTTAGTGGCAGAGGTAGCATATAACCCCAGGCCCCGGCAACGCCTCTCCTGCTCTCACTCCTTACTCAGTTCTGCCTCCTGTTTCCAGAGCTCCAGAGCTCGAATGAGCTGCACGTTTGCAGGGCAGCAGGACACTGATTTGTCAGGGTGTCTTTTCTCCCTTGGCTTTCTGCTCTTTGCCTGGATGCGGATGGCTGAGAGGAGACCCGGGAGGAGGGAGAAGCTGCTGTGGAACCTGGGTCCCGTCTTGACTCTGTCCTAGCTGGGTGATTCTATCTGGAATTCAGTTTTTAAAAAGGAGAGGGGGAATCCAGTCATGTCTTTTAGGAATAAACTCTTATAATTCACACCTAAATTACCTTTATGTATAGTCAGTTTTGGCATCTGTCTTCCTGTTCCTGAGAAAGGGTCTGGAGGGCTCTTTCTCTCCGTATAACTCTCCCTTTTCAGAAAGACAGGGTGATAGTCTTGAGATAGTCCTAGTGGCCAGAACTGAAGGGGCCTTGGAAATCCTGTGCAGTAAGTTTGAATCCTGTCAATTCAATCTCACCTCTCTAAACAAATATTTTGTAGCGCTTCCTTTGCTATCCTAAGATGACATTTAGAGAAAATATAACCTGCTTAGACACATAATTTAAAAATCAATACAATGCTCCAATTGTAACAAAAAGGGGAAAGAAAAATAAAATCAGAGTAAAATGATGTATTTCATTATGTAAATGCTCAGAAGACATAATAAAGTAGTCAGTTGCTTGCACTTATGCGTAGAATCACCATGAATACGGCAGCTACAAATGTGGACAGCTGTGTTTTCTGGCAATACAAATGCCTCTGGTGGTGTTGCCATCAGCAAACTGATTTTCTGACATTGTGAACGTCTTGATAAAATTCCAACCAAACCAAAGCATAATCTTCCCTCAATTTATGTGATGGTTGTATTCCTGGAAAATTCAGTGTGAATTAAAACACCAAGTTTGGGTATATATAAGTAAAATAAAGCTAGGTTCATGGCTCAAGTATTTATAAAGAGAGTTCTCACCAACCTATCTGTATTATTCCAAAGGTGTGTGGGATGCAGGGCAGTCCCTCACTGCGCTGGGCTGGGCTAGGGAGCTCCCAGCCTCCACCCACTGAATGCCTTAACTCCTCCCCCAGTAACAGTAACTCACCAATTTTCAGAATCTCCTCTGGTTTGATCACCCTTGTTGAGATCCACCGCAACAAATGAGTTCTTCTGGGATCTCTTCCTTTGGGAAGTTCTGTGACTACTTGAAAAAGCGAAATCTGCATATATCCTGCATTTTGTGTACAAGACCTTGTGCTGGGGTGGGGGGTGTGTCAGAGAGCATGGCCTGCTGTGTTTTGGGGGCTCCTTCATGGCTGCCAAGCTCCCAGTTGACGAGAGCCCCACCCACCGCTTATCACTGTCTGGGATACCCTCTGCCTCCTCTCTTATGCCCCCAAGTCCACATCCTGGCTCAGATGCCAACTGTTTCCTCCAAGAGGGCTTCCCTGGTAGCTCAGCTGGTAAAGAATCTGCCTGCAATGCAGGAGACCCAGGTTCGATTCCTGGGTTGGAAAGATACCCTGGAAAAGGGATAGGCTACCCACTCCAGTGTTCTGGCCTGGAGAATTCCATGGGCTGTATCGTCCACGGGGTCACAAAGAGTCGGACGCAGCTGAGCAGCACCAGAGAGATCCTCGTCTCTGGGCCCTACTGCCTGCTCTTCGGGGCTCCTGCACTTTCCCGCGCTTGAATCGTAATTCCCTCTCTCTAGGCGTCCTCCCCCTGCCGGGGAGTGGGCTCCCCTTACAGGGCTCTGCTTGGGATCGAAGCACGAGCAAAAGAGGAAGGAATGCTTGAGCCAAGGGACGCAGCTTAGCCAGGTGCTCCTCTCTGTACACACCTTGCCCTTTGTAATTAGGCAAATCGCTTCTTTTTTCCTATCCTCACTCCCTGTCCTCATTGCCTGACAGGGGGTGCTTGCTATGCAGATGACACTGTCTCATTTGGGCGCCACCCAGCTTGCTTTCTCTGACCCAGCGCTGCAGACTTGGCAGAATTTACTGACTCTCATTGCACATATAGCTGGCAAGTGGCAGAGCCAGAGCTGGCCCTCAGTACACCGCCATCTTTGTCATTTAAACTCTTTCAAGGCTGGGCCTCCCCCTTGGGGAGTCGTTCATCCATTTTTTGGCTCCTGACTCAGAGCCGGGCACTGTGGCCTCAGTGATGGGCGAGGCCTGGCGGCCCCCTTTGTTCTCCCTGAGGGAGTTCTGTCTCCCAAGCCCCGGATGGGCAGGGAAAGGGGCATCGTCAGATGCCCACAGGGAGGGGTGAGTACTCTTTCCTAACAGGAGGTCACCAAGGAGTAGCTGTCTCTTTTGTACCTGTGTTTTCTTTTTTCACTTTCAATGAAATGTCCACTTGTATCTATTCACTCCACAAGTGTTTATTGTGTGCCCCCATGAGCTAGACATTATTCTAGGTGTTGAGGACACAGCAATGAATGAAATAGACAAAAACCTCTGCCCTCATGAGTGACATTCTAATGAGGGGGGAAAAGAATAAAGAAATAAGGAAAACAAGGAATTCCCTGGAGGTCCAGTGGTTAGGACTATGCATTTTCATTGCTGAGGGCACAGGTTCAATCCCTGGTCAGGGAACTAAGATCATGCAAGCCCCTTGCTATGGCCAAAAAAAAAAAAAAAGGAAAATAAACAGCATGTTGTTAAGTGCTCTGGAGGACCACAAAGCTGGGTAAGGAAATAGAGAATGAAGCAGGGCTGGGTAGGGTACATGCTGGTTTGTGGAGGATGGTCATAATGATGAGACGTCATTTGAGCCGAGACTCTAGAGGCAGGAGAAGGGAGCCAAACAGATATTGGGAGAGGAATGTTCCAGGGAGAGAAAACAGCACATGCCAAGTCTGAGTGAGGCAGGAGTGAGTTTGGTGATTGAGGGACAGCAAGGAGGCCGGTGTGGCCAGAGCAGAGGCAGTGGGAGCAAAGTGGAAAGAGGGGACGCCAGGATGGCGGGGCGGCAGGGCAGGGGGTCCCGATGCACTGGGGCCTTGTAAGTCGTAGACTTGACTCCAGTGAGATGGGGCAGAGGTGGAGGGCAGTCCAGAGCGTCTCACAGGGCAGGGCAGAGGTGCATTGTGTCCTCCACCACCAGTGAGTCCCTAACTCTGGTCCACTTCCCCTTTTCATTGTCTCCTGAACCTGCTCTGGAACCTCCGTGGCCATTCCTACCATTTCCGCCATGGGCTTTCTCCTGGGCAAGGGCCTCCATCTGGCCTCTGGGCCTCTCCTCATCCCCTCCAAAGAGGTCTCTACTCTGGCCGCATCAGACCGCGTGAGCCCCTCCGCCCTACAAGGGTTGTATGTCTGGAGTGAACTGTAAGTGTGCTGATGTGATTAGACAAGGGCCTATTTGGAACACAGACTGAGGGATTGGGGTTACTGGAAGGTGCACTGCGGGGAGGAGGGCATGCAGCGTGCTGCAGGGGGAGGCCCAGAAGCCCTCCCCCGACCCTCAGCAAGCCCCTCATTTCAGTGCCAGTTCTGGCCTCAGCAGTGGCTCCCCCCAGAGGCGCCTACTTTATTTATTACTTCTCCAGAGCTCCCCGTGGGCAGAGGCAAGTCCATTAGAGTGTTTGCAGACTGCCGGCTCTAAGCAGATGCAAGGCTTATTTGCAAACTGTCATGGCCCTGGCCTCCTCCAGAGACCTGCACGCTGGGTTCAGCCTTGTGGCTTCAAGAGCCACCTCCCCCAGGCAGACAGCTGGGTGGAGCCCCTGCCCCCTCTTTCCCAAAGCATAACATCATGGTTTGCATTTGGGAAAATTAAATCAAATGCCACAGACGAACCAAAGCAGAGCATTGGGCTATGTTGACAGTGGAGAGTGAAATTCTCTCTGTTGACAGAAGCTCATTGGCTTGGCATGGATCAGGGGAAGTGTTGAGAGAAAGTATGAAGAGTTCAGGGCTCAGGATCCAGGTTTGAGTCCTGATTGGGCTGCTGAGTGTCTTGTTGACTCTTGTTGAAAACAGTTTATTGCTCTCTTGGTCTCAGTTTCTAAGCTAAGAAGATTCTGCAACTGATCTTAGACTCCATCTTCAGCTCTGAAATGCTCTGAGCCTAATTTTGAGGATGTTTCCTTCATCCAGATAGCCAGGGACAGAGCGGTGTACCCCAAATGACTCAGCAGTTCTGAAATTCCCTGGAAGTTAGACTCAGTGGGGTAAGAGGCCCTCAGGTGCTGAGACATCAGGACTCGCAGGCTCAACTGGCCGGATAACTCCGCTGTGTCACTTTGAGCAAGCCATGTCCCCTCTCTGAACCCATTTTCTTGTCTGTGAATGAGAATGATAATCTCTTGCTCACCTCCTGAGGCTATGGTGAGAATCAGAGAAGCTGATGGATGGATGTGAAAGGTCAGCATGAATGTGTATTTGAGGAGTGGCGATTGTTATTATTATTATACTTGTTGTTACCATTTCCACATGTGCCTTACTCTGGACACACACACTTGCCAACATAATACAAGAGCATGCCTCCGGCAAGTACAGAGCCTGAGCATGTCAGTTTAACCATGTAAAAGGCAATGATGGTGTTTCCATGCAGAATGAAGAGCTCCTCTTATAATTTGTTCAGTTCCACACCATCATATATCCACCCCTGATGTGTGTATTTCTGGTGGAAAAACATACCGCAGATTTACACAAAAGCCTCTCGAGTTCTTTTCAGCTGGGACAGGAGATGACACACGTTGGCAGACAGAGGCTGATCTCTGTGTATCCAAGAGTAGTCGAGCCAGTCCGAGTATATCTAACAGGTCAAGCTCTGAAATGAAGAAGCAATAAGCCAGTGAAATGGTACTATCACCGAAACATGATTGATCAATTGAATTCTATCAGAGACAGTGGACAGTGAGATTAACTCAGGCCTGATAGGTTCAATGAGTTAAAGCATGATGTTCATTTCAGCTTCATTTCACCAGTCTTTGCTTGTGAAATTGGTCAATCAATAGAGGTTGAAGATCATATATATATATATATATATTGGGGACCATCTTATGGGGAATATAATCTCAGTAGTTGGCTCCCGGCTGGGGCTGCCTGCCTCAGGTAATGGAGACAGAACAGGGACTCCATCAGCCCCATCGAAATGGCCTGATATCTTCTCCAAATGAAAAGTATTTTTGGATCTCTGATGATTTATCTTTTTTTCCTCCCTATCACTTTGATCTATGACAAAACCCATACCCATCTTGGAGAAATATAGTGATTTCTCCTGAAAACATTTGTGCAATGATCAGATAGATACACTCCACAATATGAACCTTCTTTTTAGTTATATTGTCCTTGGAAAAAAATAAAGCCAGTAATTTAAAAACTCAAATGGGGGTAATGCAAAGATATCAGAGTAAATATGATTTTTAAACCCTTTTATTTATTTATTTCTGCACAGTGGGGTGTGGGGGACAGACTGCTGTGTTCATGAAAGCTGAAAAAGGTATGCATACATGAGAAGTCCTTCCAGGTATAATTAAAACGAAGCCTTTAGCATTCTTTGATCTCATTTGAAAGCACAATTCACAGAACAAATCACCCTTTTGCTCCTAGTAATATTTCCTTTGCTTTGGAATAGTTTCACTATGGTGGTTAACATCGTTCCTAATTAGTGTGCCTATCTCTCCGTAAGGTGGAGTAATTAGGTACTACTATACGAGGTAATGGACTTGGACAGTACGGATTAGAGAGAACAGACTTGTCCTGGGGCAATGCACAAGGTATTACTTCCTTCTTGTCTGTGCTTTGAGGTCATCTTGATTCATTTAAGCACAAAGAAATCCATTGCTTCATACCAACACCAGGAGAGCTTCAATAATGTATTTGTACTGTTTGTACCTCGGAGTATATATTAGGCTCTGGATAACGGTACGAAGTGGCTAAACAGGGAGAAAAGAGCCTTGCCCGCTTTGCTACCTCGGCTTCCCGCACCCCCCCCCCACCCCCCACCCCGCTCTCTTTCTGCCCACTAAACCTACTGAGTTATAGCCATTCCCAGGAACCAGGCTTTTTTGGGCCTCTGGGCCTTTGCATGTGCTGTGCCTTCTGGTTGGAATGTACTTCTTCCCTGCCCATTTCTTTGGCCAGCTCCTTCCCACTTATCCCTGAGACTCAGGCTTCATCTTTGCCAGGGGGTGCTTTCTGGATCACCCCTACTCCCAGTCTGGATGAAGCGGAGCAGTTTAGCGTAGAGTTAGGTGCAGACTCTGGAGCCAGACTGCTTGGGTTTTGATCCCATCTCCTCCATCTTTTAGCTGTGTGACCTTGGGCAAGGCGATTAACCTCCCTGTGCCTCAGTTTCCTCATCTGTAAAGTGGGAGGGGGCAGTAACAAACTTGACATCACTGGGTTGTTGTGTGGACTAAATGGATAACGTGTTTAGAATAGTTCCTGGCACAGAGTAAGCTCTGTATGAGGAGTGACTGCTTCTGTCTAGCTCCCAGGGCTGCCTCTGCTTCTCAGGCTAACTTCTGCCTTTTGCTCCTTCAGGGTTCTGGACTTAGCTTAGTACATTGGAATCTTTCACTTGTCTGTGTCCCCCGCTTGAAGGCAAGGGTTAAAACGTCCCTCTCTAGCTCAGGTGCCAAGTGCAGGACCAGACACTCAATGGGAATTTGGTGCAGGTGGCTTAGGAATGAATGGATCGTGAGGCTTGGAACAGGAGTCAGGGGCCTCATGTCTTCCTAGGCTCAGCTCCCCTTAGGCCTGCCTTCTGGCCCCAAACCGAGTGTGGAATCATTGGCCCTTTGGGGTCTTTCCCTCCCTGACAGCCTGTGACTCACTGGTTAACACACAGCACAATCAGATTCACTCTGGTCGAACCTGAACGTATTTAGCAATTTTACAATTTCGCGTATTCCTTCTCCGAGAAGAAAGATTGAGTGAAACTAATGGCTGAATAATGGTCGTTCCAATGGAATTTTTCTCCATGCCGCTCTGATTTTTCCCAGCGTGTGGCCCTGGTTTAGGATGGCATTTATAAAATCACCCGGAACATCGATGTTGGTTCTGGGCTGCCGGGAGACCTTTCCGGTCCTGCCGCCCTGATTGCCCAGCACAGGGCCTGGCTCGCAGTATAGATGCTCTCAAGATATTGCTGACTGATGCTAGTTGTCTGGGGCTGGAATCCTATCCCCTTATCCCAGCACCTTGTTCCCTCCCCTTAATTGAGATCTGGCTCTGATAGTCCCTCTTCTAGGACCCACCTCTGGGTTATTAGCATCTTAGAGTCACCCTAAGCATTCAAAACACCATGCAGAGAATAGAAGCACTGTGAATTATTTTGAGTGGAAGAATTAATGGCATTTTGTTGTTGTTGTGAGCACATACGCTTTACGACTCGCTGTGTTTCCTTTTGGTGTGTGTTGCCAGGAAGCTTAGTGCTCAACTGAGTTTTGGTAGTTTATCATCCTCTTGTTTAAAATTTTGTGAACTGCCCTGGCTCTTTCTTAGAACGCAGAACATAAACTCTTAGGTGGTTCACGCTTTCCTCCTTGGGGATCACTGATATAATGGAGGTCACTCCCAGAGGTTTTTTCCCGAGTTCTCCAATGATGCTAGAGACTATCTGATTACTGAGTTCTCCTGAACCATTCGGCCTTCAACCCTTCAAGTCTTCCCAGGCCACTCATTCAGTCAATAAACATTAATCAGCATCTCCCTTGTTTGTGGTGAGTCAGACATGGGCTCAGTCTTCAGAGAGCTTATACTCTGAGCAGGGAAGGAAAAAAATACAGGCATACCTTGGAGACATTTCAGGTTTGGTTCCATACCACCGCAGTAAATCAACTTGAAATAAATGGAGTCAACACACTTTTTTGGTTTTCCTGTGCATATAAAAGTTATGTTAATACTATCCTGTGGTCTATTAAGTCTGCAATAGCACCGTGTCTAAAAACAGATATACATACCTTAATTAAAAACTACTTTATTGCTAAAAATGCTAACTACCATCTAAGTCTTCAGTGCCTCGTAATCTTTTTGCTGGTAGAGGGTTTGAACTGTTGTGAGAATTACCAAAATGTGACACGAAGTGAGCAAATGCTGTTGGAAAAGAAGGCACTGATAGACTCGTTTGCTGCAGGGTCACCACAGACCTTCAATTTGTAAAAAAAAAAAAAAACAAAGGCAATTATCTGCAAGGCACGATAAAGCAATGCTGAATAAAACAAGGGTTGCCAGAATAATCCTAGAAATAGCTTGTGTTTACTGAGCACTTATTCTGTGCCAGGAGCTATGCTAAGCATTTTACATATATCCTTATTCAATTTCATGTACCATTATGTATTATCCCATTTTATGGATGAGAAAATTGGGGATTAGAGATTGAAGTTTCTCAAGTATCATAGGCTTCTAAGAGATGGAGTGAGGATTTGAACCTAGCCAGTGGGCTCTACCACATCCCTCACAGTGGCTGGCTTCACTGGAGGACATTTAAAAGGTATGCAAGTGCTCTGCCATGTGACCTTGTTGTGACCTTGTGCAAGTTACTTGTTATCTCTGCCAGTTTCCTCAGCAATCAGATGGAGATTCCAAGAGGATGGATCTCACAGAGTGGATTGTAAAGGGGTGAGATCCAGGATAACAGTGGTAGCCCGTGCAACTTGCTGAGGAGAGTTAGAAGATGGTGTGATTACTTTAGATTTTGTGCTTCCGAGAGGAGGTGGCTTTTAGACAAGCCTTTGTGGGCTGGGGTGAAGGGTGAGTCTGCAGAAGGAACAGTGGAGAGGGGGAGCGTGGGCTCTTGGGGAATGAGGAGTAGCCTGCCTGGATGGTGTTGGGGAAGATCCTGACTGGAGGGGCAGATCATGGAGGCCTGGGAGGGCTGCGCTTCGTCCTGTGGCAGTCTTGGAAAGGTTTTCCTGGTGAAAATGATGCAGACAGCAGCTAATGTTGTTTGGACACTAACTTCATGTCAAGTATGTCACTGAGATTATTTCATTTATTCCTTATAAAACCCTGGAGCTGGTCCTGCTTACCACTGTTCTGTTTACCACGTCCTGCTTACTGGTTCACAGATGAAGAAACAGAGGATTTTAGTCTTAGTAGTTGACCCAGGGAGGGAGGTGAAGAGAGTGCTGGATCTGCAGGCAAGAGACTGAAGTACAAATCCCAGCTGACTGGCCTCAGCTACTCAACCTCTCTGAGCCTCAGTTTTCTCACCTGTAAAATGGGGTAAGATTATGCACCACCACTGCCCCCCGCCCCCCACCTAGATGCTCTGAGGGTTAGTGAATTAAAAATGTGAAGATAACTTGCCTGGGAGGCTGGCATGGAGCAGTGTTCCATCCAGTATGAGACCAGGGATTAAAGAGCCTATGCCCCCATCAGCTCTGTCTTTAGATGTCTTCTCTTCCCTTCATCTTTGCTAGGGATATATAGTGTTCTCTCAGTGTATGCAGGGTCTTTTGCTGATATAGCCCCAGAACAAATACGCTGTCCACCCTCACCTCCCCTTTGTAACCATGGTCTTGCCTAGCACCTCCTGAGGATAAATTCTGGAGCCACTACTACCCTCAGCAAGTTTCTCTTGCATGTGAAACAATTTCTTAAAGCTGCAGATTAGCATGGTCTGAATTTGGTTGGTTTCTGCTTTATGGGTTACTTTTAGAATTAGCTACAACAGAGAATTCCCTGTCGGTGCAGTGATTAGGACTCAGCGCTTTCACTGCTGGGGCCTGGGTTTGATCGCTTGTCAGGGAGTTAGGATCCTGCAAGCCATGTGGTGTGGTCAAAAAAAAAAAAAAAGAATTAACAGTTAGCTATGACAGCTATGATTTCTGTCTCTGCATCTGATGAAAACCACCCCAAACTCCCTGGACTCACTTGACTCAAGCTGGAAATGCCCCAGGCCATACCAGTTCGGCGTTGCCCCCCGCGCTGGCTCCAGACTCCTGTGGCACAGGACACACACACAGACCTGGCTGTGTCTCCATCTTCCATGAGGGAGGCAGGGCTGTGAGCACGGTGGGCGCCGGAGTCCGGAAGCAGCAGGCTGGCTAGACGTCAGCCTCCTCGGAGCACTGCCAGCCAGACGGAGAGGACCTGAGCCTGCTAAGGGAAGGGCCACTGTAGTGCGAGAAGCATTAGCGGTGGGATCTGGGAGTTACTTTCACAATTTCAGAAAAATGTAGCTCGGTGGGAAAACAAAGATTTCTCCTGTCTCTGACTTCCTCTTGGAAGCCCTCCCCCACCCACATGTCCATCCCTAAACCAAATATTAGCAAAGAGAAAATCCCTTGTGTACATTTGGCCATCATTTAGGGGTGGAATGAATATTGGGTTGTAGATTACTCCCTTACAAAGACTTCACAAACAACCAAAATGGAAAACACAACCAAAATGTAAAAATAGACGAATGCTCATTTAATGCTATTTAGTAGACAAAATCTACATGGATTTTAAAGAAGAAAGTGGTTAAAAAAAAAAAAGGAAGTGGTTAGAAATGACTGACAGCCTCCTTAGTTAATTGGTGGGGCACCTAAGGCCCAGAGAGGGAGAGGAACTTGTCTGGGCCCACCCAGCAAGTAAGGGCAGAGTCGGGGCTAGAACCCACGCGTGTTGGCTCCCAGCCCTTCTCTCACTGGGCCCTTCCACTGCCCTGCCATGCGGAGGATAAAGGAGGCTGTGTCGGAGCTCTGACTTGGGCTGGGCTCTGCAGGGAGATGGGGCTCAGAGAATGGCCAGCGACTGACTCAGTAGCTCCAGCCTCCTTTCCTGGGCTCCCGGGCTTCCGGCTGGGGCTGTATCCCAAAGGCCATGATGCCAGAGGAGTTAGGGAGATTCCTGTTTGTTTTTTATTTTATTTCTTTTCTCCCAGGGAGCATCTGTGGATGTAAAGTACAAGATGATTTTTAAAGAAACAAACCAGGACCCTCCAAGAAAAAATGCAAAACCCTTGAATCTGCGGTGCTCTCAAGAAAACGCAATGGGTTTATGATCTTTTAAGACACACAAGAGACAGCTTTCTCTTGACAGATGGGAATCTGAGGCTCTTTTGCTTCCTCCCTCTTTGCGTGACCAGACCCGATTGTGTAAAGCTTTTAGCTTCAAAGCCGGGTTGTGAATAACATTGGTTTAACCTGAAATTTAAAGCCAGCATTTCTTTGCTCCCCGAGACACAGCTTCCTGCCCCTTGCTCCCCTGAAGCTAGCTTCCAGAATGTTAATTCGACGAGCCATGGTTGACTAAGCCCAGCACTGGGTCTATTACATATTATTTGATTTGGAGTAGAAAAAAAGATTTAAAGATACCGTGCCCCCTGTATACCTTTGTACTTTTTCCCATGTCTATCCATATATTTAAGCATACCATTCACATTGCAAATTCAGCTTTTCCTCCCTGGAATAAAATGGGTCTGAGTGCTTCTGGAGCCTGTCTCCAAGACCACATTCTCCAGTGAAGTCAGACAGCATCTTTGTGGATGGGAAATGCTATAGAAGTGTCCATTGGAGAACTGGAGATTCAGACCAGTCCTTGTGTAGGTGGTTTTTCTGGCGTTCACTTTTGTAGCTGTCTCTGTGCATATAGTCTGTTTGGTTCGTGCTCATCCTCTGTTTGTGGTACCCAGAGATGAGTCCGCCATGTCCCTGGCCCCTGAGAACCACGAGTCTCTTTGTCAGAGTATTTGTCATGGTTGACACTTTCACCTTCACTGTTCTGATTATTTTTCAGTTAACATTTGCCTCTTCCCCTGGGCATAACTCCACAAGGACAGGGCAGGACCAGCTTTTGCTCATCACTGTTTGCCCTGCATTAGCCCAGCTCCTGCTCTCTTAGGTTGATTGAGGCAAGGATGAACAAATGAATGAATGAATGAGGTCAGATGGAATGTGACATTTGCAGACCAGATCTGCAGAGTGGAGGTAGTGTTACTAATTTGTTCGTTTATTCTGCAAATGTTCTCTTTGGAGAAGACAGAGGTAAGTTAACTGTGGTGTTTCTCCCCAAGAAGGCTAATAGTGCTGTGTCACAGTGAAGAGCCTAGGGGGCTTGACCGCTAAGATAAGGGAGAGAGTGGTGAGATGGAGAAGCGACTTGGGGACGAAGGAAGCATGCTGGAGGAGGTGGCATGCGTGCACATGGTTAGTGCTTATCCTGGCAACGGGGCACATGCCAGGAGAAGTGACTTACCTGCAGTATGGGCTCAGTGCATCACCTGGGGCTGACAGGCTGAATCCACATATCACCTCCAAATGAGCACACATGCAAAATTCATCTTGCCAGCTCCTAGTCAAGGAGGACGGATGGAGGTTCGTGACACTGTATAGGAGACAGTGATCAAGACCATCCCCAAGACAAAGAAATGCAAAAAGGTAAAATGGTTGTCTGAAGAGGCCTTACAAATACCTGAGAAAAGAAGAGAAGCTAAAGGCAAAGGAGAAAAGGAGAGATATACTCATTTGAATGCAGATGATTCTAATCCAAAGAATTGCAAGGAGAGACAAGGAGGCCTTCCTCAGTGGTCAGTGCAAAGAAATAGAGGAAAACAATAGAATGGGAAAAACTATAGAGATCTCTTCAAGAAAATTAGAGATACCAAGGGAAAGTTTCGTGCAAAGATGGGCTCAATAAAGGACAGAAATGGCATGGACCTAACAGAAGCAGAAGATATTAAGAAGAGGTGGCAAGAATACACAGAAGAACTGTACAAAAAAGATCTTCATGAACTAGATAACCACGATGGTGTGATCACTCACCTAGAGCCAGACATCCTGGAATGGGAAGTCAAGTGAACTTTAGGAAGCATCACTACAAACAAAGCTAGTGGAGGTGATGGAATTCTAGTTGAACTATTTCAAATCCTGAAAGATGATGCTGTGAAAGTGCTGCACTCAGTATGCCAGCAATCTGGGAAACTCAGCAGTGGCCACAGGACTGGAAAAGGTCAGTTTTCATTCCAATCCCAAAGAAAAGCAATGCTAAAGAATGTTGAAACTACCACACGTTTGAACTCATTTCACACACCAGCAAAGTAATGCTCAAAATTCTCCAAGCTAGGCTTCAACAGTATGTCAACCGTAAACTTCCAGATGTTCAAGCTGGATTTAGAAAAGGCAGAGGAACCAGAGATCAAATTGCCAACATCCATTGGATCATCAAAAAAGCAAGAGAGTTCCAGAAAAACATCTACTTCTGCTTTATTGATTATGCCAAAGCCTTTGACTCTGTGGATCACCACAGACTGTGGAATATTCTTCAAGAGATGAGAATACCGTCTGACCTGCCTCCTGAGAAATCTGTATGCAGGTCAAGAAGCAACAGTTAGAACAGGACATTGAACAACTGACTGGTTCCAATTGGGAAAGGAGTACATCAAGGCTGTATGTTGTCCCTGTTTATTTAACTTATATGCAGAGTACATCATGAGAAATGCTGGGCTGGATGAAGCACAAGCTGGAATCAAGATTGCCGGGAGAAATATCAATAACCTCAGATATGCAGATGACACCACCCATATGGCAGAAAGTGAAGAAGAACTAAAGAGCCTCTTGATGAAAGTGAAAGAAGAGAGTGAAAAAGTTGGCTTAAAGCTCAACATTCAGAAAACAAAGATTGTGGCATCTGGTCCCATCACTTCATGGCAAACAGATGGGGAAACAGTGGAAACAGTGACAGATTTTATTTTCTTGGGCTCCAAAATCACCACAGATGGTGATTGCAGCCATGAAATTAAAAGACACTTGCTCCTTGGAAGAAAAGCTATGACCAACCTAGACAGTGTGTTAAAAAGCAGAGACATTACTTTGCTGACAAAGGTCCATCTAGTCAAAGCTATGGTTTTTCCAGTAGTCATGTATGGATGTGAGAGTTGGACTATAAAGAAAGCTGAGCGCTGAAGAATTGATGCTTTTTTTTTAATCTTTTTTTTTTTTTTTTGCATTTTATTTATTTTTTCCCCCATTTATTTTTATTAGTTGGAGGCTAATTACTTTACAATATTGTAGTGGTTTTTGCCATACATTGATATGAATCAGCCATGGAGTTACATGTATTCCCCATCCCGATCCCCCCTCCCACCTCCCTCCCCACCCCATCCCTCTGGGTCTTCCCAGTGCACCAGCCCTGAGCACTTGTCTCATGCATCCAACCTGGGCTGGTGATCTGTTTCACCCTTGATAGTATACTTGTTTCAATGCTATTCTCTCAGAACATCCCACCCTCGCCTTCTCCCACAGGGTCTAAAAGTCTGTTCTGTACATCCGTGTCTCTTTTTCTGTTTGGCATATAGGGTTATTGTTACCATCTTTTTAAATTCCATATCTATGCGTTAGTATACTGTATTGGTCTTTATCTTTCTGGCTTACTTCACTCTATATAATGGGCTCCAGTTTCACCCATTTCAGAACTGATTCAAAGGAATTCTTTTTAATGGTTGAGTAATATTCCATGGTGTATATGTATCACAGCTTCCTTATCCATTCGTCTGCTGATGGGCATCTAGGTTGCTTCCATGTCCTGGCTATTATAAACAGTGCTGCGATGAACATTGGGGTGCCCGTGTCTCTTTCAGATCTGGTTTCCTCGGTGTGTATGCCCACAAGTGGGATTGCTGGGTCATATGGCAGTTCTGTTTCCAGTTTTTTAAGGAATCTCCACACTGTTCTCCATAGTGGCTCTACTAGTTTGCATTCCCACCAACAGTGTAAGAGGGTTCCCTTTTCTCCACACCCTCTCCAGCACTTATTGCTTGTGGACTTTTGGATAGCAGCCATTCTGACTGGTGTGTAATGGTACCTCATTGTGGTTTTGATTTGCATTTCTCTGATAATGAGTGATGTTGAGCATCTTTTCATGTGTTTGTTAGCCATCTGTATGTCTTCTTTGGAGGAATGTCTGTTTAGATCTTTGGCCCATTTTTTGATTGGGTCATTTATTTTTCTGGACTTGAGCTGCAGGAGTTGCCTGTATATTTTTGAGATTAATCCTTTGTCTGTTTCTTCATTTACTATTATTTTCTCCCATTCTGAAGGCTTTCTTTTCACCTTGCTTATAGTTTCCTTTGTTGTGCAAAAGCTTTTAAGTTTCATTAGGTCCCATTTGTTTATTTTTGCTTTTATTTCTAATATTCTGGGAGGTGGATCATAGAGGACCTTGCTGTGATTTATGTCGGAGAGTGTTTTGCCTATGTTCTCCTCTAGGAGTTTTATGGTTTCTGGTCTGACATTTAGATCTTTAATCCATTTTGAGTTTATTTTTGTGTATGGTGTTAGAAAGTGTTCTAGTTTCATTCTTTTACAAGTGGTTGACCAGTTTTCTCAGCACCACTTGTTAAAGATGTTGTCTTTTTTCCATTGTATATCCTTGCCTCCTTTGTCGAAGATAAGGTGACCGTAGGGAATTGATGCTTTTAAACTGTGGTGTTGGAGAAGACTCTTGAGAGTCCCTTGGACTGCAAGGAGATCAAACCAGTCCATCCTAAAGGAAATCAGTCCTGAATATTCATTGGAAGGACTGATGCTGAAGCTGAAGCTCCAATACTTTGGCCACCTGATTTGAAGAATGACTCATTCAGTTCTGAGTGGAAAAGACCTTGATGCTGAGAAACATTGAAGGCAGGAGGAGAAGGGATGGACAGAGGATGAGATGGTTGGGTGGCATCAACTGACTCGATGGACATGAGTTTAAACAAGCTCCTGAAGTTGGTGATGGACAGGGAAGCCTGGTGTGCTGCAGTCCATGAGGTCACAAAGAGTTGGACACAACTGAGAGACTGAACTGAACTGAGTCTTTCCACACTTTGGGAGCAGGGCTTAGAAAGCACAGCCTGCGCTAAAGGAACTAGCAATTCAGGCTCTGGGAGTGAGAAATGTGAAGGGCGATTGTGTCCCCAGCTCCTTTCCGCGGCTCCCCACCCCACTCCTCCTCCTCTGATCACCCCTGTGGCTCCTGTGGCCTCTGTGACCCAAGCCCTGCCTCCTGTCCGGAGTCTCCTGGGGCCTCCTCACCCCAGCTCCGTGTCCCCTTCATCTCCTCCTCTGCCTGTTGCACCCTCCCTGCACCTTTGCTCTCGCTGACCTTTTGTCCGCTGCTTCCACTTCAAGCATGACTCCCTTTGGGAGGCTATCACCTGGTGCAGAGTAAACTCTGTATCGGTGTCTGTTAAATGAATGAATAAATGATTGGTTGTTTAGGAGGGCCCCAGGCCTTCTGAAGGAAATAATAGACCTTTGGCATCTGTGCCAAATGGCAGGTAGACTTCACCTCCCTCCCGCCTGACATGCCCAGCTCGTGGCAGGGGTGGCCAGGAGAGAGAAAGCAGAGGCAGTGCTGGGGTGAGTGACTGGGGCTGGCTCTTCCCAGCTCACAGTCCTCAGCTCTATGTCTGGGTCACCAGGACAGTTTGCACCCTCTCTCAGGCTCAGCCCATGGCGCTGTGGCTGACTTTCAGAAGGCCAGAGCAGGACGTGGTGGGCCTTCTTTCTGGAAGACTCGGTGAGGCTGCCTGTGCTGCAGAATGGGCGGTGTCCTGGGCTCTGGGCTTCCAAGGACCCTGAGCGTGTGTGCTTGTTTTGGCATGTGTCCTGGGCCTTAGCTCTGTGCCAGGCCCTGCTTGGTGACCACACAGTGACCTTGCCCACTGGAGCCCTCCGCTGAGCCACCCTCTCTGAGCTTCCTCAGTGGAGGCGAAGCTCTGGCTTCCTGGAGCTCCGAGCTGTGCGCGGAGCCCAGCCTGTGAAGCCCGTGCGAGTGGACAGGAGGACAGCCTGGCTGCCAGGGACTGACCTCCTCCGGAGGCCGAGGTGGGGGCATGTCTGGTGGGGCAGCCGATGGGGAGGGAAGAGGTGGACACCGTCCAGTGGGGCTCAGCAGGGTGGGGCCTTGGCAGGAGTGGCCAGGAGCCTGCAGACAGGAAGGAGCCCTTATTAGGAGTTTGGAGCCTGGCAGGGAGGACAGGGGCTAGTGAGTTTATGTGGAGTTGGTGGACAGAAGTCTCCTAAAGGTGGACGCAGTTACTCTGATGGGAAGAGACTCCTCAGTGGGAGCACTGGGGAACTCAGGCCAAGGTCATGCTTTGGCGAGAGTGCCTGGGGTCAGGGCGACTCGGCAGAGCAGCAGCTGAGGAGAGGCCAGCTGAGCCTTCTTCCCCCGTGTGTGTGTGCGTGTGCGTGCGTGTACACTTGTGCACACAAGGGCCCCTTGGTGAATGCCAGCCGGTGGAAAACACTGCTGGGCAGACAGCGTCTGAGCCGTGAGCTCCCACATACCGCTCATCTTGGTGCCCTTGTGGGATAATCCCACGGGGTAGGCCATGATGGAAGAGGGGGCTCCGAGGTTGATGTCCCATGGGCAGAAGCAGGACCTGTCTCATGGAAGGCTAGTGTCACAGGCTTCCAGAGGAGGGCCTCGGGCTCCAGACTGGAAGACATGCGTCAGATCCCGCTAAGGAGCCCTCATGTTGGGGTGTCTGGTCATTCAGTCTGTAGCCCAGCTTAGGTATCCTCTTGGGCCAGAACTGACCAGGGATCCATTTTCTCAGGATGCCGCCTCTGAAGACCTTTCCAGTAGAGGTTGCTGGGGCACTCTGAGCTCTCTGCTTACACAGGGGACTCTGAAAGGCCAGCACTCCTGTCAACACCCAAAGCTGGTGTCTTTGTTCAAATGTCAGAGCCTGTATTGTAGTTGCCCCCAGTAAGACATCTGGGGAAACACCAGCTTTGGGCAGTATCTCAGGGACACAGTATCCCACTGCTTCAAGCTCCTTGGTGTGGCTTCCTTCTTACATGGGTGGGGCTTTGACCTGATGAATGAAGTTTAGGGCAGCAGCAGGCTGGTGAGGCAGGGGTGGAAGGGGGATTGGGGGTGGCCTTCTGTAAGGGCACCTGCCAGGGAGAGATCTGACATACGCTGGTTCCCCCTCGGGCTTCCCAATGGCAAAAGCAGAGGCCTCTCCTCTGGGCCTGGCTACCAGCAGTGTTTCTGGGTGGCCCTGAACGAGCAACTTGGTTCCAGAGGGCCTTGGGGAATGATGGCCCCGGAGGCCATTCCCCACTGGACTCTTTCACCCACCTTTTCTCTTGTTTTGAATGGTTCAGACCCAAAGCTCACAAAATATGTTTCAACCCATTTAATTTTTAATTGATAGTTTGTAGTATTTTCTTTGAAATGTAGGCATCACCACCAGGGACTGTGATAGTGTGAAGAGCTAACAAAACAGAACCCATAGAAGATTTAATCCTGTACTTTCTTTGTAATTTACATTTCTGAATAGGCAATACATTTAAAGTTCTGTAACAAAGCAAACAAAACAGTCATGCTGTGAAAAGTCTCCTTCCCCTTTGCCTCCATCCATTTAGTTTCTACCTCCCTAAATGGGTACCACTCTAAATATTTCTCACGTTGCCTCCGTGTGGCTCTGGAAGGCACCACGAAAAACACACACCCACACGTATATATATTTATCAGTTCAGTCCAGTCACTCAGCTGTGTCCTACTCTTTGTGACCCCATCGACTGCAGCACGTTAGGCTCCCCTGTCTATCACCAACTCTCAGAACTTGCTCAAACTCATGTCCATCGAGTCAGTGATGCCATCCAACCATCTCATCCTCTGTCGTCCCCTTCTCCTGCCTTCAATCTTTCCCAGCATCAGCGTCTTTTCAAATGAGTCAGCTCTTCACATGAGGTGGCCAAAGTATTGGAGTTTCAGCTTTAGCATCAGTCCTTCCGATGAGTATTCAGGACTGATTTCCTTTAGGATGGACTGGTTGGATCTCCTTGCAGTCCAGGGGACTCTCAAGAGTCTTCTCCAACACCACAGTTCAAAAGCATCAATTCTTCAGTGCTCAGCTTTCTTTATAGTCCAACTCTCACATCCACATGTGACTACTGGAAAAACCATAGCTTTGACTAGACAGACCTTTGTTGGCAAAGTAATGTCTCTGCTTTTAAATATGCCCTCTAGGTTGGTCATAACTTTTCTTCCAAGGAGCAAGCATCTTTTAATTTCATGGCTGCGGTCACCATCTGCAGTGATTTTGGAGCCCAAGAAAATAAATTCTGTCACTGTTTCCATTGTTTCTCCATCTATTTGCCTTGAAGTGATGGAACCGGATGCCATGATCTTAGTTTTCTGAATTTTGGGTTTTAAGCCAGCTTTTTCACTCTTCTCTTTCATTTTCCTCAAGAGGCTCTTTAGTTCTTCACTTTCTACCATATGGGTGGTGACATCTGTGTATCTGAGGTTATTGATATTTCTCCTGGCAATCTTGATTCTAGTTTGTGCTTCATGCAGCTCGGCATTTCGCATGATGTATTCTGCATATAAGTTAAAGTTAACTATATAAATAGATATACACACACACAGCCATACACACACACACACACACACACACACACACACACACACAGTGCATGTGAAGTCTTATTTTCTTCCTTTTTTACATGAAAGATTGTGTGCTGTGATGAATCTTATTTATGTATTTTTCATTTAACACTGTGTCTTGAAAATCTTTCTGGATCACTTCACAGAGGAAGTCTTCTTTCCTTTTTGCTGCTGCACAGAGTTCTACTGTGTGAGCAGACCGTAACTTATTTAACCAGTTCCTAAAACAATCTTTGGGTTGTTTCCTGTCTTTTGCTACTAGTACTTTGTACATGTATCACTTCCTGTAGGTGTAAGTTTAACTGTAAAATAAACTCCCAGAGGTGCAATTGCTCTATCCAAGAGAACTTGCATTTGTGATCCTGATTTTGTTGTTTAGTCACTGGGTTGTGTCTGACTCTTTGCGACCCGATGGACTGCAGCATGCCAGGCTTCCCTGTCCTTCACCGTTTCCTGGAGTTTGCTCAGATTCCTGTCTGTTGAGTTGGTGATGCTACCTAACCGTCTCACAGCCTTGTGGTGAAGGGGCTTGTGTAACTCAGTGAAGCTATGAGCCGTGCCGTGCCAGGCCCAGGATGGGTCAGGATGGGTCAGGATGGGTCAGGATGGGTCATAGTGGAGTGTTCTGACAAAGTGTGGGCCACTGGAGGACGGAATGGCAGAGCACTCCAGTGTTCCTGTCACGAGAGCCCCATGAGATCTTGATAGATTTTATCAACTTGTCCTCCAGGGGTGTGTGATGAGTAGACTCCCATCAGACCTGTATGAAAGCATGTGTTTCCCTACAGCCTTCCTAACCCTGTGTTTTATTGGCTGGTCACATGATGTGATGGCAAACGTCCCAGGTAAGGGCCTCAGCTCTGGGGCAGAACTGATCCAAGGGGACCTTCACTGCAGGAGAGGCGGTGGTGCCTGGTGGTTAAGCCTCTGAGTCAACCTGAGTTTCAATCCTCAGGCAAATCAGTCTACTTTTCTAGGTCTCAATTTTCTCATCTGCAAAATGGGGGAAATAATGCCATCTGCATTGGTTTCATTGTGAGGATTAACTGCAGTGATACATGCTTCGCGCAGGGCCTGGCGTGTGGCTGTGGGAAGCTGGCTCTGGCCTAACCAGTTGGGCGACCTTGGCAAAGGACCCCTCCCCACCTGCGCCCCTGTGTCCTCTCTCACCAGGGAAGGGGGTGGGCTTGTGTGTCTCCCAGACCCGCTTCCCAATCCAGGGCCTGGCCTGTCTTGCCCAGCAGCTTGCGGCGCCCGCACTCACCCCTCCTCTCTCATGCTCACCCAAGGTATTCAGGAGTCTCCTGTGCCGAACGGCCACTCACTGCCAGGCCGAGATTTCCTCCGGAAGCAGATGCGGGGAGACCTGTTCACGCAACAGCAGCTGGAGGTGCTGGACCGCGTGTTTGAGAGGCAGCACTACCCGGACATCTTCACCACCGCAGAGCCCATCAAGCCTGAGCAGGTATGACCCCGACTCGCCGCCTCCGCCACCCGCCACCCGCAGGCAGGCCTGGCTGATGTACCCGAAGGCATCCGGCAGGGTGTGCGTGAGAGTGCCGGCTGTTACTCAGAGCCACACCTGGCCAGTGGCGGCCTCCAAGGTCTAGAGGACGCGCCTGGGGCTCTCGCGATTGCTGGCCCTGGTGCCTGGTCTCTCGGGCCCGGCGGGGGGCGTTCCGTGTCTGGCTGTGCTTACCCGGGGCTCTGCACACAGGGTGGTGTAATGATGTCCTGAGCCGCTTGAGGTAGTCTTGGGTCATTATCCTGTCTGTCAGGATGCAGGTGGAGATGTGTGAGCACCGTATGGCCATAAACCAGGTGATGATGGCCCTGGCGTGTCCCCCACTGTCAGCCCTCTCGTCATGTTGCCCTGTCATGCTTTTAGAATTGAATCCAAGGGTCTGGAGATGAAGAAGTGTCTCACTGGACAGATTCACAGCTGGGTCATTTGCAAGAGAGGGAAAAAAGCAGGATGATCCCTTGCTCGCAGCCTTCTGCTCTATCCTGGGCTGAGAAGCAGTCCCTGCCTGTGACTACAGAGAAGGGAGGGACCAGAAAGGCTCTGCCCAGGGAGAGGCTCTCAGGACCTCGATAAGTTTCCCCCTAAGTACCAGATTTGATTCAGGAAACTGTTTCCTAGTGCCCCGCATGTGACAAGCCCTGGGCTGGAGACCTCACAGGCACAGGCGGCTCGGACTTGATTCCTGCGTGCTGAGAGCTCCCATCTGGGTGAGATGCAGGGGCCTGAGAGCAGTGACTTCCCCAGCACTTGCTGGCTGGTCCTGGTGGTGAAGACTAACCTGCTGAGCTTCTGCAGGCTAATGAGAGGATGGCTTCTGAAGTTTTCCCAAAGAGTCACCCAAAACAGTGTAGGCTGCAGGACAGGCTGCCATGGAGAGAGGAGGTGCCGGAGGGGGCCTTGGACGGGGAGGAGTGAGCGAGGCCCCAGGGACCACCATCCTGTGACAGTCTGGCTGCCTTTGTGTGGTTGCTAGGAGGACACTCACATCTAGCTATTTGTTTTCAGATGGGGAAACTGGGGCCTAGTGAGACAAAGAGGCTTGGCCTAAGGTCACCCAAGTCTGGGCTTCCTTGGTGGTTCAAATGGTAAAGAACCTGCCTGCAAGTGCAGGAGACCTGAGTTCAATCCCAGGGTGGAGAAGTTTCCCTGGAGGAGAGAATGAATACCCACTCCAGTATTCTTGCCAGGAGAATTCCGTGGACAGAGGAGCCTGGCCATGGGGTTGCAAAGAGTCAAACATGACCGAGCGACTTTCATTCACTGACTTACTCACCCAACAAGTTATGTATTCACTTAACAAACACTGATGAGTGTTTATTATATGCAAGGCACTGAGCCAGTCACTCGGTACATGAGTGAACAAGACAGGCTTAGACCTGCCCTCAGGGAGACTACTGATGTGTGGAAGAATCACAATAAAGAAGGATTACTCAAAGGGTCATGGATGACAGATGTGCTAGGCACTGAGGAGATGTCTGAGGTTCTCTAAAAGCATAAAGCAGGTGCTGATCCAGCCTGGAGGCCACAGTGGCTTCTGCTGAGCCCTAAAGGCATGTGGTCAGGAGAATAGACTGGCAGAGGGAAGAGTACAAAGACCCTGAGGCCAGAGGGAGTGTGGCAGGAGTGAGGAAGGAAAGGAAGTGTGGCTGGGCTTCAGGGAAGGGACTGGGGGAGGGAAGGAGGAGATGCTGGGTAGCCGAGCCTGGTCTCCTAGACGGTGCCCAGCATTTCCGTCTTTCTTCTGCAGTGGAGTGACCCCTCCTCCAGGAATCACACAGTCATGGGTGCAGGTCAGAGCTAGTCTCACACACTCTAGGTCCTGGGCTCTAGGGAGAAGTGTCTGTTTCCATCACAGGCAGCCTGTCCCACTGCTCGGAGCCCTTCAGAGAGATGCCCGAAGCCACATTCCATCTGACCCCCTAGGGAGAGAGCAGAGGGACTCAACTTGGAACCTTCCTTGGATGAGCCTACCTTTCCCTCCAGAATCTGGGAGAAAAGTTATCTTGTAACCTTTGACAATATTACATAATTTTAGAGCCAGTAGGGCTCTCAAAAGAAGCTATCATCTCCTCATTTCTTAGAGGCCCCCAGAAAGGATAGGGTTTGTCTGACCTCTGCACGAATCCTCTGGCATTTCTACTAAGCTCTTATTTACTTGATTCAGATTTTAGGTGTCAGGGATCATGTTTCCCTCTGTGTTTCATGTGATCCTCATGCAAACACAGAGTCTAATCCTAGTTCATTCAGCTTGAAATGCCCAGAAGCACAGGCAGACTATAGGGCTTTATGCTTTGGAGGAGTCCACCCACGTATCCATGTACTCACTTGCTCAGATGCTCATTTGCTCATTTATCCCGCATGTATCTTACATGGTAGCTGTGACCCTGGCACAGTGCTGGGCCCCCAGAGGCAGGAGGACGGGATGAATCAGGCCTCAGCTCAGCCCCCAGCCTCACAGGGGCAATGTGATGTGGATTCAGAACCTGTATGGCGAGGGAGAAAGTTCTGTGTACCCTGATGAACAGAGACAGTGCCTCCGCAGGGAGCACGGGGAGGAAGGATGTTATGGAGGAAGTGACGTTGGGGGACAGGTCAGTAGGCCTGTGTAGAGATGGGCCTTGGAGAAGGAACCCTGTTCTTAGCAGTCTGGCCTTTCAGTGTCCTTCAGAACGGCACGGACACTCTGCAGGCCTGACTCTGATTGTGTGGGCTCCAAGGCAGGGCCCGCCTGCGGGGTAATGACTGGCTCAGTGCGTTCTGGTTAATCTGCTTCACCTTCCTGTAATGGGCCGTAATGAGGAGAGATAGTAGGTGAGACCACGGGGCTGCAGGTACGCACCCAGGCACTGGACTATGAATGACGCACCCTTGCTCCGCACTCCCAGTCACTTGGGATAAATGTTGGCCGAGCACGGGGCCACAGGCTAGGAAGGGACGCGCGTCAAGGGTACAAGTTTCTCACACCCGCTGGCAGCCTGGCCTCG